>NC_057803.1:312120727-312121630 GCF_018294505.1 Triticum aestivum
GTTGACTGCTCCGCTCGCGTGATCCACGCAAGTTGCATGGGCGCTTGCCGTGTGGGCACCTGCCGCTCAGCTGCTCTGTCTATGAAGCTGGTGACGCCCGTAACATGCGCCCGTGACATGTGCCTGCCTAGCCGTTCTTTGCTGCCGTGCCGGTCTGTCTGTTTGATTGCTGCTGTCCGATGATGTTCGCCGGGTGTCCCTGCTAGTAGCATGGGTGTACCTGCTGCTACGTGGTGCTCCTGTCACCCGCTGTTCCATGGTCTACTGTACCGTTCTGCTGCTGTCTTGATCTCATCTAAAAAATATAGATATGATGTTCTCGTCGGGTATGCATCTCCCTCGCTGCCCGCTGACTCTTGACGACGTTGGATCCCTTCTCGCACATCCACCGTTCATGGGTGTTGTGTGCTTTTCTTTGCTGTTCCTCGTCGGCATCTTTCCTAATTGGTTTTGGTCCTTGCCGTCATAGTCTAGTATGTGCCTTTTAGTTTTCTACATTTTCCGCTGCGTCCACCAAGTTCGTTGCTCTTTCGTGTTTCTGATGTCATGCCAGTCCACCATGCCTTTGTCCGTCAGACTTTTTCTGGTCATTGTCCTTTGATTTTCGTGGCCTCTCTTTGCATTGTTGATCTACGCCCATTCGCTTGCCGCCAAGCTTCTTTCGCCGCCGGTTTTCTTGGGCTACGATTTTCTGCGCAATGCTTCATTCTCTTGATGTGCCATCTTCTTTTGACAACCCGTCTTCTCTTGTATCTTCTATTGATGCTCCATCGTCTTCGTTATCCCCTTCGGCTTGACTCGACAGGTTTTGAAGACTCTTCATGCTATGACGATACTCTCAAAACGCGAATTTGGATTACCATTTTTTTTAGTATTACACTTCTTCAAATGCAACGCTATTGC
>NC_057803.1:312121785-312122721 GCF_018294505.1 Triticum aestivum
TTAGGCTATGTTTCCTTTCCTTGTGCCCCAAGTCTTATATGTATGTATGTACCCCAGTGATTACAAGTCGAGACTAGACTAGTCTATGAGTCGCATTCTGGGTGTCGACTAGAAATCTCGTGTAGACTAGTTCGCCGAGTCGAGGAGTCGAAGTAGTCCTAGACTAGTCTGGACTAGTCGTGCACCTTGAGTCGTTCGACTCAATTTTTTTTTAAATTTTTTTAGGGATCGGGAGCCAGCCACCCTGCCCCTTTCCCACCATTGCTTCTGTTCTCCATGGATCTGCGCTCCTATGCTCTGGCCCTTTCCCCTGTGCTCCTCTGCTCTGGTCCTCTCCCCTGTGCTCCTCTGCTCTGGCCCTTTCTCCTGCGCTCCTCTGCTCTGTCCCTTTCCCTCCATTGCTTCTGCTCTCCCTGGATCTGCCCCCCTACGGTCTCCCTCCCTGTGCTGTCTTCTGGCTACTGGATCCGCTCATCCCTCAGGTTGCAGCAAGCAAGCAAGCATTCTAGCAAAGTAATTTCTCCCTTCTCTTCTTGCCTTCTTTGATTCGATTTTTACCCCCTGCCCTCTTCCTTATTTCGTTTTGTTTGCTTCAGTTTCAAGATCTTTAGGTCTGAACTGCAATGTCTACGCTGGAAATATCTCAAGTAGTGTATTCAGAAGCTGCAGATCAGGCCAATGAGCAATATGATCCATCGAAGGATCCTGCAAGAAGCCAACGAGGGCAAGGATCCAACATAGAAATATGCTTATTGGCCTAATCTGCAGGACAAATTGACGCTCAAATGCACTTTTATAGTATATATTACATATTAATACTAGGTTTTAGTAATTGATTACTGCAAGTTGTGAACTACAGTACCATGTCGACTAGTCCAGTTGTAGTCTAGACTAGTCACGATTAGTCTATGAGTCTCAACCTTCGAACGACTCGTC
>NC_057803.1:312122907-312128066 GCF_018294505.1 Triticum aestivum
ACACACATAAATTGCATCCATAACATGGTATCATGGCCGAAGGTCTTCAGTTCAAGTTCTGGCATTTGCAATTTATCTAAAAATTGCTGTTGCCCCCTCTGTGTCCACGTATAGGCCTCTTGAGCCATACCTCTGAGTCTGTTCACGTGTTGACTTCCCGGGTCACACATGAGAGGGGGTGTTGAAGTGTATATGTGGATTGCCTAGCCCAACTCTGGTGCGAGACCACATATCCACTGTCCTATCATTTCTGACCAGTCCAGGAGCCAGCAGGTGAGCTTTGACAATGAGCAGTAGTAGCTGAATAGAGGAAGGGAAGAGGCACACTGGCGGGTGCTCATGGGTGAGAGGGCTCTGTTTGGGACAAACTCACAGTATTATTAGGGTTTGCTAGGGCTGTTGTTTGTGGATTTCATCTGGGGTTGTTGTCAACAAAATGGCAGGACAATTTTTAATGCCAAAATTAGGAGGTACTCCCTCCGTCCCAAAATAAGTGTTGCTGATTTAGTACAACCTGAGTACAAAGTTGTACTAAATCAGCGATACTTATTTTGGGATGGTGGGAGTACATAGTAAGGGGATGAATCATTGGTTAGATTTTAAACCATGTGAAGTTGCATGTGTTATGGTAATAGACGAACTATATATATCAGGAGTTGCTGGTAATTTTATTGAGGTAGAGATCCTACCTACAATCCACATTTTTACTAAGCTCCTTTTATGGTGTCATGCAGGTTGCACTCCCTTACACTGGGCTGTTATAAGAGGAAGTTTAGAAGTTTGCACCCTTCTTGTACATGCAGGCACCAAGCAGGAACTAACATTGAGGGATAGAGGTGGGTTTACTCCTTTGCAACTTGCAGCAGACAAAGGTCAACGGCATCTTTCCAATATACTTGTAAGTTTTCTCCTGGAATTGTTACTTGACTTATAAGAGATAACATTGTTTGACCCAAAAAATTAACTAAATGCTAATGTTCACTCTGCTGATAGACTACTGCAGCTAGATAGGCATGGGCTGTGGTAAATATTTGCAGTCAAACATCGATATAAACTTGTATTTGGATTGGTGCACTCACATTTGTTCATATTTCCTGTTTTCCCTACTTCTTTCTCTCCTTCCTCTTGGAGATGTTTTCCGACAAAATGACTTAAGACTAATTACTGTGTGCACTATGTACTAATCTTCTGAGCTCCACTAATGGAAGTTTCATTTCTCCGCTTTTAGTCTAATGCTACAAAAGTAAGCTTTGGAGACAAGTACTGCTCAGGGAGGCTGGGCAAGGTTGGATACACACCTATCCTGTTTTCTTATCTTGTTATCCTCATGATCCTTTTCCTGAAATCAATTGTTTTTGGTGAGTATTGTTTGTGAGGTTTTTGTTATTGATGTTCAAGCTTAAGACTTGTAAAGCGTCGTTCATGATCTGACCTGATTATGAAACCTTTCCAGCATCTGATTTTTCTAGAATCACTGCTGCTGTTGGTCTTTGGTCATGGGCTGCTATTTCTCTTGCCTTGGCGTCACAAGTGGTGTTCTACAGAGTTAGCAGGTAGCCTACGTCATATGAAGTTTACTTAACTGGATCATTTGGATGCACTGTTTGGAATCTTTTTACCACTAATGATGCTTGGCGATTGCTGTATTATGTAAAATATTTAGAAAGATGATGAGGAAAACATTGAACACTTCTTTCAAACGTTAATAGTCCAGAATTACCCCTTTTTTAATTTTCAGCAGCTGATTTGTAGATGTTAAGTTTGTTTTCTTCTAAAGTACTCTGTCTGCTTACTGCTTAATGTCAGTTTTGCTGTTTTGGTCTTTGGACAGAAACACTCCAGGCTACATCAAAACCAATACCGAGGGGGTTGATCCGAAGGTAGAATGTTCTACTAGAGTACTAGTGGTGTTCAAACTTTAATTTTTGTACGCAAGCACTTTAAGAAAATGGCCCACCTCAATATTTAAAGAATCTTGTCATAGTGATTCTGTGTAAAGTAAGAGTTCAGACTTTAGAGTTCAAACTTATTATTGCAGTTGGTACATAGTTTTTTTTTTGAACCGGGCATTACCCCTTTCCATTACTGCGACATAACGGAAATACATCAAATGTCCAGAGAAGAGGCGGGAAAGGGGAAAGCGAGTTCAGGCATCGCCGGGAAACCCACTGTAAGCACTCGCCATCGAGATTACCTACTGTGGGGCGAAAACCCGACGACACCATTACATCACCACATCAAACGAAACCAACGGACAGTTTAGTTTAAACTAGCCAGGCACAAAAGGCCTAAGCACCCAACCAACACATAACCAGCAAGAACAGCATCTCTTCCTGCATTCTTCTTCTTTTGCTCTGGCCTGGTTGACCTTCAGTAAGCCCTATCTTCCTGGTGCGCCACAGCACAGATCTGCATCAGTCTTGAGGCGTTGCTCTTCAGCATGTTCGCTCCAGTCCTCAGGTCCTCCGCATCTTTTTGCTGTTTCATCAGCCCTGCCCAGTAACAAAGAGCACAAGCAGAGAAAGTGCATTCAAATGGGTTTCTGAGAGGTATAAACTCAAAAGTAAATCTGTTGCGACACGTCCAAATCACCCAGCATACGGCAGCAATGCCCACTGTGTGGAACACTTCCCCTTCTGGGAAAAACGAGTGGCACCACGCATACGCTTGCCATAGGTTATTTGGACATAAATCAGTCCCAAACATACAAGCCAACACTCTCCAAGTTACCCTGGCCACTGGGCAGGTAAAAAAGAGATGCTGGGATGTTTCTTTTGCAGCACAAAAGGAACATTTAGGATTTTTTTTCCACCCCCTGTGCTTCATCACATCTCTGGTTAAGATTGCATTTTGTGATAATTGCCACATAAAGATTTGGATCTTCAAAGGTATACTCGCTCTCCAAATCCAATTATAGTTACATCCCACGGTGTGTCTCTCTAGGAAAGCATAAACTGAGCGAGTGGTGAAGTAGGTTTTAGGCCCCAGCCCCCACTTGATTTTGTCACCCTCACTAGAAATACAAATCTTACTGACTGTATCTACTATCTGATGCCACTGCTCCTCCATTTCATGATTTAGCCTTCTTCGAAAGAAGGACAGAGGATCAGCCGATAGGCAGGTATTGACAGTACATTCAGGATAATTGCATATAGAGAACAATCTGGGGAATTGTTCACAAAATGGTAATTGATCCCCAACAGGATCCCTCCAAAGCCTGGCAATATTGCCAGATTGTGTCACCACACATCTACCTGCCATATAAAGGTCTTTTCCTTTCTTCCCTGCCCCCCTACAATTCCAAAAGAGACCTATCATTTAACACCAGTTTTCTTTCTCCCCCCTCCCCTGGTGGCCCTAGAATGATGGACAGGGCTACCAAGTCTTCTTTTTCCACCCCTATCAGGGTTTTGACTCCTGGTCACTGGCCTGGAAATAACCACATGGGCTTTTGGACTTCTCTTTTTCCTAGACCTGACCAGAGTGAATTCCTCTTCTAATTCATCCACTTCTTCTGCCCAATCATCACTGACAGGAGTTATATCTCCTTTGCCATTAGTGATGTATAGCATTTTTCCTTCTACACCTTTTTCAGATATAGTATCTGTTTTTTCTCCCTCGCTTCTTATTCTATCCAACTCTCTTAAGATATCAATACTAGAAAAATTATTATCAGGGATCAAAACTCCCATTTTAGTTGCTCTAAGCATCATCTCATGATTAGACAAAACTTCAAAAGAGTTATGGGTCGGCTCATTACCTTCCAGATTTCTCTTTTTGGAGATAGCAGTAGCTTTATCCTGCACCTTGGCCTCCATATTCTGCATAGTCCTCACACTGAGTCTTAGACCAGCTTCTGGAATAAGAGGAGTAGGGATCACTTCCCCCATATCATCAGAAGATGTGGGGAACTGTACCATATAGTAAGTTTTCCCCCCTTCCTTCTCAAACTCCTCTCCCTCAAGCTCCTCGACCTGTTCATTTTTTTGTTGATCCAAATGAGATATATGCAAAGCAGATATATCTTTTGAAATCAAGTCATTACCAGAAAGATTCTTAACTACCTGTATCTCATCCATATGCTGCTCAAAAATCTTTGCAGCAGGAATTGTGATGGATTTAAACAGGTCCTCTCTTTCACATGCCTCATCAGCAATAGTTTCAATCAAGAGAGTATTATCATCAGTTTCCTCAGATTCATCTTGCTCATCTTCCACAGATTCAATCGGAGCATTTTTCCCAGCGTCCATATATTTACTGGGCCCAGTCCCTCTTTCTTTCTCATTGGACTTGGGGCATGTCCGAGGAAACTGTTTATCATATGATGAGTTCCCTTTTATATTGCCAACCTGGGCACTCTCAAGTTCTCTTTCTGGGTCTCTCACCAAAACCTTGTCAACTTCGTAAAAGAAGTCAAAGAAATGTGTGCCCAAGACTGCTTCTGCAACTCCAGGTAGTTCATCCACATTGCGACATCCAAGCCGGACCCGTACAAATTCTGGCTTATGTAGGGTGGCCATGTCGATTTCAAGTGGTACACCTACCAGAGATGCAACATAAGCCAAATTTCTCTCATTCCTCCTCTCCAATGGAACGTTTGCTACCTTGACCCAAGCTATTTCCATCACACCCTTAGCCCCAACATTAGCCGACCAGGGAACAATTTTCACCACCACTCCACAAGATTCCAGCGTCATTTTATCATTATAACAGGCTTTTTTAACATCTCTCTGATTAGGGAAGCGCATGACATAAGTATTGGGACCAATAGAGCGAGCAGTACAATGCCATTTGGTCCTGATATAATCAGAGAAAGCATCCTCAAGATCCTTCACACTAGCCTCTCCCTCGATCACTGTGATAACTACACTAGTAGCTCTCTCTTTTAGTTGCTTAGCAGTACATGAGTCTGGAATATAGAAAAACCCCTGGCCCTTGGCCTGAAAAGCACACATCGGTGCCACACTCCCATGGCAGGAAAGCAACACAAACCGATGCTAGATGTCCCATCTTACTGCATCTCTCACAAAAGGCTTGCGGACAACTAGCAGGAGTATGGCTAGTAGATTTGCAGATTAAACAGGGATCATAAGCTTTGGGTGGGGGCACCTGAGAAGAAGGCTCAGCTCGGGCGATGGAGTCGTAGATCTGCTTCTTCT
>NC_057803.1:312128319-312134420 GCF_018294505.1 Triticum aestivum
TCCGATGCCGACGCCGTCTTCTTGTTGGTGGAGAAGTCGTCGCCGTCGACCTCCCTGGACCACGAGAAGCGGCCCCGACCGCCTCGGTCAAATCGACCAGCTCCACGCCCCATCCGCCCAGATCCAAAGCCCTCCCGACGATTTCCGAGGAAGGCATGGTCGCCGCGGTTCTCCATCTCGCTCGGCTTGCTTGGCTTGGAAGAAACCACCGCTGCGTAGGATCTGTGGTCGCCTCCAATCTTCCCCTCCCACCAGAGGAAGGAGGAGGGGAATCTCGATCTAGGGTTTCTCGGAGTCTCCCAGAAGTGAGATAGAGCGGCGTCTAGGTCACGGATCGGAGTGGGAGCGGCTTTTGTACCCACGGCATCCTGAAGCATCCCATGGCCGCGCGGATCTCCGTCCACGTGTCGAGCATCAATGGCGGCCGCCCCACTCGCGCCTGGATGTGGCCCTAGAATCCCAGGGCCCCGTCACCGCCCGTCCAGGACGCGGCTCGGTGCACCGCGCACGCCACCACGCGCCGCATGTTCCCGTGTACCCGCACCCGTGTCGCTCGTCGGAATACGGTCTCGGACCCTAGCAAAGTGGCAGGGGAAGGAGATGACCTGGCCAATGTCGATGGATTCCCCCTCGCGCAAGTAACGTGCGTCCACCGTCACCCCCTTGTCGTCGATCAGCACGATCCGGAGCGCTCCCCGGCGGAGGAGGATGGTGAAGTGGACGGTGCGTGCGGACGCAAGGTCCGCCGCGAAGGAGACGTGCCAGCGGACGTCAAACTCCATCCTCAAACAGAGCTTCTGATATCGCAGTTGGTACATAGTACTATAGTACTATTTAGGAAGAGAGAATCCAATTTTTAGTAGTGGTCAACACTCTAGCCAAATTGATTTTGTCCTCTTGAGAAGTGAAGACAAGCTTGCTTGCCTTGATTGTAAGGTGATACCTGGAGAGAGTGTTGTCCCACAACACAAACTTGTGGTGGCTGACTTCCGTTTTCAGATTCGTGTCCAATGGGATCAACGCGTGAAAGTCGCTAGAACGAAGTGGTGGTAGCTTAAGGGGGGAGGCAACTCAGGCTTTCAACAAGAGGGTTATTAAGGAGGGCTCTTGGGAGGAAGGAGGTGATGCAAACAATGTGGATGAAGATGGCGACTTGCGTTCGGGATGTGTCTGCAGAGGAGTATGGGGTGACCAGGGGAAGTAGAAGCAAAGCTAAAGATATCTGGTGGTGACACGATGATGTTGACAAGGCTATTGAGGAGAAGAAAGGCTGTTTCATATGCCTACACCTGGATAGGAGTACTAGACAAAATAGAGAGTAGAAGGTGGCAGAGAAGACTGCAAAGCGAGCTGTGAGTGAAACGAGGGTAAGGCGTATGAGGACCTCTACCAGCGTTTAAACACGAAAGAAGGCGAAAGGGACATCTGTAAGATGGCCAAGATCCGAGAGAGGAAGATGAAGGATGTCAACCAAGTCAAATGCATCAAGGATGGAGCATATCGATTTGTGGTGAAGGAGGAGGAGATTAAGTATAGATGGCGAGAATACTTCGGCAAGTTGTTCGGTGGAGGGAATGAGAGCTCTACCATTGAGCTGGACAACTCCATTGATGATACCAAGAGAAGTTTTGTTCGACAGATCCAAGAGTATGAGGTCAGGGAGGCTTTAAAAAGAATGAAGGGAGGCAAGGCGATGTGCCCTGATTGTATCCCCATTGAGGTGTGGAGAGGATTTGGAGACATTGCGATAGTATGGCTAACTAAGCTTTTCAACCTCAATTTTTGGTCAAACAAGATGCCTGAAGAATGGAGGTGGAGAATATTAGTACCAATCTTCAAGAACGAGGGGATGTTCACAGTTGTGCTAATTACCATGGAATTAAGCTAATGAAGCTATGGGTGAGTCATTGAGCACCACTTAAGAAGATTGACAAGCTTGACCTAAAACCAGTTCGGGTTCATGCCTAAGAGGTTGACTATGTAAGCCATTTTCTTGGTACACAACTTACGGAGAGATACAGGGAGCAAAATGTGGACCTGCATATGGTGTTCATTGACTTGGAGAAGACCTGCGATAAGATACCGCAAAATGTCAAAGTATATTACTGAAGCAAGCCGGCTCGAATAGATGTGAATCACATAGGAGGGCGCCGGCTAGATGTAATCCCAATGGAATGATGCAGCGGCAGGACGCCGACGGAACACGAGGTCGACCTGTACGGGAGGTCGACGCTCGGAGATCGGCGACCGTCGCGGATCGCGAATGCGGGCATGCGTAGTCACGGGAGGCAGCGCAGCATGGACATGTAGCGGCTGTCTGGGAGAACATGTGACCTCCTGTAAATAGTAGGGCTGGATCGACGGGGCGAGGCAGGATGGAAGCCAAAGCTGCTGGGGCGTTGACCTGTAGGGCTGGATCCAAAGGGGCAAAGGTGTGAATCCCACTAGCAGATGCAGCTAGCTTGTACGGGCGGCGGCTGATCCCATGAGCAACGTAGCTAGCTTGCACAACAAGCGGCAGCTGTGGCTGGCTTCTCTAACTCAGCCGGCGGCCTGGAGGTGGGCTTCGCGTAAGTCGATCTGAGAGGCGGCTGCTGGACAGGCTGTCGTTTGCAATGGAGCGGCGTCAGCAGGGGTTGATAAGGACAGGGAGCAGTAGCACGGTGGCGCAATTGGGGAAGAGGAGCAGTAACGCGGTGGTGCGAAGAAGAGGAGCAGCGATGGACGGCGCAAAATTGAATCTCAGCACGAGTTGTGCTTGAAAAAAAAAACACTAGGGCTTTAATACCATGTTAGGATATACGCAACTTGTATTTCCCGAGGGCCAACGGTCAATATGTATATATACATGTAGAGGTGGTAAATATGCAGGAAACCCCTATACAAGGAAACCCCTATACAACGGGGAAAATACACTATGGGTGGACAAAATATAACTCTTAACATACAAGACGGCGATTCGACCTGCAATGTTGTATGGTGCTGCTAATTAAAAGGCGGCATGTCCAACAGTTAGTGTAGCAGAGATGCGCATGTGGCCACACAAGGATCGGTTCGGATAGATGATATACGCGATAGAGTTGAGGTAGCACCAATTGAAGAGAAGCTTGTCCAACATCAACTGAGATGGTTTGGGCATATACAATAGGCCTCCCGAAGTGTCAGTGCATAGTGGATGGTTACACGTGCTGATAATGTCAGGAGAGGTCGGGGTAGATCAAACTTGACATGGGAGAAGTTTTGCTAGGAAAGGGTCTGATCCAACTTGGGAATCAAGTACCTGTTGTCCATATACTGGACAGCCGTGTACACCTTAAGTGCTGAGGAAAACCAGAAAACAGAGGTTCACCTCCACCAACCCTCTTGCCCACCTCTCCACGCTACGGCACAACAGCCTCCTCACGACTACGCTCTCTGGAGCTTGGGTCGTGACACTAGGGGTCTGTTTGGATCGCTACCCTGAGCTGCCCAGCCAATTTTTTGGCGTTGACCGCTGTATTGGTATCCGTTTGGCTGGGCTCCAAAATTTTGGCTTGCCAAGGCCCATTGTCTCTTTCCAGTTCATTTGATAGCCGATTCCTGGACGAGATGCTGGTGGTCGAATCGGTCGCCAATATTTTGGCGTGCCGATGGGTTGGCAGGGCTGCTGTGGGCAGCAACCACTAGATGCCATCTGAGAAGTAGATTATTTTCAGTTGTATTTCTCTCTGGTAACGTGAGCATCTGTACTGAATATTTTGTACTCAGCACTTACGTCATATTCTTAGGGACTTTTCTTCAATATCTTCAACATCATTACTGAGCTGTGTTATACTTGCAGGAACTACTCATGGGGATTGATCTTAGTTCCTCTACTTTTACAGGCAATTGGTCTCAGCTATGCCCTACTTGCAAGGTATTATAATGTTGTAGTTTACTTCCATTTTCACTTTACTTTTCATTTTTACTATTTTCTCTTGGATATTCATATTGACACGACATTTTATTTTTAAAATATATCATGTGAACGTAGCTACATAAGGTTCTCCATTGTTTTTCTTATGTCATTGATGCTACTACATCTTATTGTTACCAGACTAATTTTTTAGTAATTGTACTTACCAGATAGTTCGCCCTGTGCGCTCCAAACATTGTCCAATTTGTAAGCAGTGTGTTGAACAGTTTGACCATCACTGCCCCTGGATATCAAATTGTGTTGGGAAGGTATAAGATGTGGATATGTCGAGTTTGAATCTAGTTAAAGTTTTCAACTTTACTCTTATCTTCTATTAGAATAGAAAACTTCACATCGGGCTGTACCAGTGGTAGTTGCAAATTATTCAAGTTAACCATAATGTACTTTACTCTTAGCTAGCGCTTTTCCATTATCCAATTGTTTCATGAAATGCTTCATTTTAAGTTATGGAGCCAAATGTACCGTACTCTTTAGCAAAAGGGGCATTAATCCCTGACGTGCTGTTCCAGCTGTAGCAGGAAATATTCTTGGAATGTCCCATTGACTAAATAGGGGGCACTAATTTTGTGCATTGGTGCATCGTGCTGCTTGTTCTTATTCGTAGACTCTGGAAATTATTGAGAGAACACTTTATTATGTTATATATACTTTGCTATAGCTGGGGACTATGGAATTCATTTTCAAATCTGACTGCAGTTGATATTTAAAGTGCTTCCTTTTGAACTTAAAAATAAAGAATACGCATGCCTTATGTTCAACTGTATTTTGCATCAGATCTTATGGATCTCCGTATAACTAACATATGTTTTGTTTATAGAGAAATAAGTGGGACTTTTTGGTGTTTCTTTGTATGGGGATAGCTACAACCCTTCTCGGTGCTGCCGTTGGATTCCACAGTAAGGAGACATAGTGAATATACGTTCATTTCTTTTAATAGTGTAGTAACAGTTCATGGACATCTGACGACAGGACTTTGGACGGAGCCCATTATACTCTCATCTTCTGAGTCGTGGACTCACTTCATGGTGACAAAACATCCTGGTGCTGTATTGTTCATGTTCATGGATATTTTCTTATTAACTGGAGCTCTTATTTTGATGGTGGCACAAGCAGTAATGGTAAGCTGCCTTGTTGACTAATTGCTTAGGACTTTGCTGCAATATTGGTTTATCACGCCGACTTGTTCCACACATTAGGTTTGCATGCATTGTTCTATTACTATGGCCTGACATTTTCTACAACGGGAATAGCAAAGAAGCACAAGTGCATAGACTTGTATTTTATGCCTGCAACACTTCCAACCTTGTTATATAGTTCATGACACAAGAGAATCTCTGCTTATCACTCAGCAGTCCCATATTGATTCTCCCATTTGTCCCCAATATGCTAGAAAGACCCAAGACGGAACACCGTCAGGCTTTACATAACATGTGCTTACCCATTACATGCCATGTTTGATGCAGATAGCGAGGAATCTCACAACTAATGAGGCCGCAAACCAGTCGCGCTACACTTATCTTCGTGGGCCTGATGGACGCTTCAGGAATCCTTATAACCAAGGCTGGCAGAAGAACTGCGTTTATTTTCTTGTTAATGGCTACAACAACGACGAGGAGGCTGCATGGCCAACCCTTCAACAGACAGTATAGTGAAGCTATGGTTTCTTGCTAGACCAGGCTGGATGTGCTGTGGTGGTGCAAGTGTAGAAATGGGATGATTTTTGTGCATAGAGTTGATGACGATGGTTGTGTCAGTTGTAAAATTTGACGGTCTGGAATTTGAGTATCGTTTACAGCAGAAGGAAGTACCAACATACATATTTTCCTGACACAGCTCCAAGCTAGACTATCCATCCTTATTTAGATCTTGAGAATATTCTCATCTTCATCACGTGTGGAAATTGTGATCATAAATGGCTTGAGAATGCCCTTTCTGATCGCTTGCAGACTGTTACTGCGTGTGGGCAAATTGTTCGGCGATTCCCCACAAATCCGGGTCGATGAAATGGGAAGGCCTGTTATCTCCTGCACCACATCTCAACGAGGTGACCTTGGTGCATGATCATGTTGAGTTGTAACGTGACTTGTTATGTACATGGTACATGTGCAGTGGCGGAGCTAGGTAGAAAGTGCTTTTTTTGGGGGGT
>NC_057803.1:312134758-312145169 GCF_018294505.1 Triticum aestivum
TGTAACAACAGAGCCGGGTCTTTAGGGTAAGCGTGACCCACTGGGCAGCACCCACAGCGACACCTCAACTGCCCAGTGGCCCATCAGGACCAAGCAGCCCAACACCAGCGCGTCCGTGGGCCAGAGTGGATCAACTAAAGCCCACACAACACGACTACTTCAAGGGAGAAGCACGAAGGCATCATGGTGATCCAGAGAATCACAGCAACGGCACCAGGCGGCCACCTACCTCACAATTCCGCTTTTCCTCCCGCGAACGAACCCTAGTTCATCCTCTACCAATTCTGTAATAGCTGCTCATCTTGTAATCGAAAGAGATATTGCCATTGATCCATAGAATATAACCGAGTCCCTATCATCTGGTATCAGAGACACCAGCCACCACTTCTCCCCGCTCCGCACTGGCGCATCTCATCGAGACGCGAGGCCTTCGGCAAGCACGCGAGGCCATGGATCCCAGCGTCTCCGCCTTCCCCACCCGCTTCGAGACGAAGATCGAGGCCGCCGTCGACGGCCTCACCAAGGCGCAACAGTCCATGGCGACGAAGATGAACGACCTGCTCGCGTGGCGCCCCGATCTCGAGCGTCGCATGGCAGATCTGGGCAATGCTGTCATGGCGCTGCAACTGGCGCAGGTGCCTCCACCAAAGAGGACAAACACGGATCCGGTGCATGAGGGCGCCGGCATAGCGATCAACCCTCAAGGGCCCGATGACCACGGTGAATTCCATATTCAACAAGAGCCACCGGCGGCGTCCCTCGCGCCGCCACCTCCACTTTCGGTAAATGGTACGACCACAACTCCCATTACTCCTGCTCCACTGTCCCTGTTTCCCATGCTAGCCAAATGCTCACGAGCCTTGGTCAAGCGCATCCATCCATTTCGTTTCCACTGTTTTCCAGCGAAAATCCTAATGTGTGGAAAACCCTTTGTGAGCAGTATTTCACCATGTTTGGGATTGTGCCTTCCTTTTGGGTTCCTATGGCATCACTTAACTTCTCTGGGTGTGACGCCCCGAGACCGATGTGCCAGGTGTCTTCCAGTTATTCGTTGTTTTTGCCTTATCATTCGCTTGCATGTTGCATCTTGTCATGTCATCATGTGCATTGCATCATCATGTTTTCGAAACTTGCATCCGTCCGGGTTCTCCGGTTTCGTCCGTTGTCCGTTCTGAGCCCAGACACACTTGCACGCGCCCGCGACACGTTCGAAATATTATTTTGTAAGTGGTTGGAAAATATTCTCGGAATGGGATGAAAGTTGGCGCGTGGTCTTATTATAGTGTAGATAGACCGCATGTCAAGTTTCATCGCATTTGGAGTCTGTTTGATGCCCCAACGGATAACTATAACGGCAGTATAGCCGGTCTTTTCGTCGGACGTTTTCGGTCTCCGGAAATCGTGCCAGACCGCATCTCTCCCCTCTTCTCTCAGACCAACCCGCTCTCCACAGTCCACCTAGGCCCATGCCTACCCCTCTTTGCACAGTGCATCGGACCCTCCTCGCGCGCGCGTCCGAAAGCTGCCCCGGACCCGACCCGGGCAGTCGTCACCGTTGGGTCCGAATCATCCCCAAACATCTACAAAATATCTTTGTTTTGTTATTTGGGCTACCTAACCTATTCATCTCGGACCGTCCGATTTTTATCGGAGGGACCAAATAGTCTAACATATAATCCCCTACCTATATAACCAGACAAAACCCTAAAATTTAGGAGCCTTGTCCCATCCAACAAATCCCCTCACCCCCGCCGCCAGTCCTCTCCTTCCTCGGGATCCCTCTAGATCCACCAATCTGCCCAACCACGACGCGATCCACCCAACCAGCGCCTTCCACTGATCTTCTCCGCAGTCCAGCCGCGCATCGACGAGCGCCTTGAGCTTCACCTCGTGTGCCACCTCCTCGTCCTCCAGCAGCTCCTCCCTGTGCGCCTCCTCTGGTTCCCGAGGCCGGGCCGCCCCGTGTCCACAACCCTCGCGCGAGCCGGCGGGCTCTTCTGCCTGAGCCGGCGACCAACCCGCAGGCCGCGCCCTCCGGCGACCCCGCCGTCGGCAACAACGTCCAGGGCCGGCCTCGTCCCGCTCCTCTCCTTCCCTTTCTCTCTCCCTTCCCTAACACTCTCTCTCTCCCTGTACTTGCCACAGCAAGGAACCGCCGCCGCCCGGATTTGGCCGAATCCGCGTCTTCTGCGCACCTGACTCGCCATGGATGCGTCTCCCTCGCTCCAGCTCCGCCGCTGCCTGCGTCTTCGCCAAGACTTGTCACCGCCGCGCCTACATCGCCTGGAGACGCCGCGCCCTGTCCTGCTCCCGTTGACCGAGCTTGATTCTGCATCCCTGCCGAAGCCCGCGCCAAGTCCCTCGCCTCGCCGCCCCTTTGCCCCGCTCGTCGGAGTTCTACTGCCCTGCCTGCGCCGAACGCCCTGCTGCCCTGCATCGAGCAGTGTTGCCGCTGGCTTGCATCGCCTCCTCTCACACGCCTCCCCTTGCCGTAGTGTGGACCTCCTGCGCCAAGTCCGCCATCGTCCCATCGCCGGAGGCCGCCGTCCTGCGCCTGGAGCCGCGCCCCTTCGTCGTCTCTTCCTCGCCGCCGCACTCCTGTTCCAGCGCCGCTCCTCTGTTTTCGTTGGAGCAGCAACGAACAGGAGCGCCCGCGTTGACCGTGCCGCCAGCATGCTGGGCCACCGCTCGCCTTCACACACATCAGCCCAGCAGCGCCAAGGCCGTGCCAGGCCTGCGGGGCCTCTCCACCAGCCGCGCCGAGGCCCATGGTGAGGCCACCCCCGTGCGCCCTCCTTTTTTTCCTTTTCTTTTTTTCCCGCAGTTGGTTCAGATCTCAGATTCGGCCCATATCCTTTTTTCCTGCCTCTGCGATTTAGCTATTATTCC
Organism: Triticum aestivum; assembly: GCF_018294505.1. Classification (NCBI taxonomy): domain Eukaryota; kingdom Viridiplantae; phylum Streptophyta; class Magnoliopsida; order Poales; family Poaceae; genus Triticum; species Triticum aestivum. The sequence goes on from NC_057803.1 coordinate 312,137,648, forward strand.
AGGGAGTGCAGTTTTTTCAGAAAACCCCTCCATGTTCATGCATATAATAACTTCAGAACCGTGCATCGGTTTAAAAATAAATTATATATGAAACTTTCTTAGGATTTTGTGTAGATTAATAATTTCCAACTTTCATCCATGTTAAAAATGTTTAAAATGATGTTTGCTTATAACTTACCTAATGCCATGCTAAAATGCTTTATTTCATAACTAAATAACCGTAGCTCGGTTTTAAATAATCTTTATATGTAAATGGGGTTGAAAAATGCCTAGTTTAACATGGCGGCTTTACTTCGCATGTTTAATAACTCTAAAATATGCTTTAGGACAGAACAATACCATAACCAAAGATATGCACATGAGGAGTTTCCGGACTTGTTGTTTGTTATTTCCGGCCTCATTTAAATTTGACTAGATAGTTAGTTTACTTATGCTTCACCTCTTGCCATGCTAACCAACATTTAATATTGTGGGGTACCTGAACGAGAGAGAACTAAATAAGTCGTGTGGTGTTTTGTCAATATGCGACTCGTTGCATATTGAGCTCCACTTAATTTGTAGTTTTATTTGTTGCACTTTGCCATGCCATGCCTCTTTAAACCGGACATGCATCATACTTGGTTGTGCAGCATGCCATGCTTATGTGTTGGTTGTTTACTATGTTGCTTGTTTCTTTCCGGGTTGCTTCTCTCGTTAGCTTCGGTTCCGTTCCGGAGTTGTGAGGATCCGTTCGACTTCGTCTGTTTGTCTTCTTCATGGACTCGTTCTTCTTCCTTGCGGGATCTCAGGCAAGATGAACATACCCTCGAAATCACTTCTATCTTTGCTTGCTAGTTTCTCGCTCTATTGCTATGCCGCGATACCTACCACTTGCTATATCATGCCTCCCATATTTCCATGTCAAGCCTCTAACCCACCTTTCCCAGCAAACCGTTGTTTGGCTATGTTACCGCTTTGCTTAGCCCCTTTTATAGCGTTGCTAGTTGCAGGTGAAGATGAAGTTTGTTCCTTGTTGGAACATGATTATCGTTTGGGATATCATTATTATTATATCTTGTTTACATTAATGCATCTATACACTTGGTAAAGGGTGGAAGGCTCGGCCTTATGCCTGGTGTTTTGTTCCACTCTTGCCGCCCTAGTTTCTGTCACACCGGTGTTATGTTCCTTGATTTTGCGTTCCTTACGCGATTGGGTTATAATGGGAACCCCTTGACAGTTCGCTTTGAATAAAACTCCTCCAGCAAGGCCCAACCTTGATTTTACCATTTGCCACCTAAGCCTTTTTCCCTTGGGTTCTGCAAACTCAAGGGCCATCTTTATTTTAAACCCCCAGGCCAGTGCTCCTCTGAGTGTTGGTCCAACCTGTCAGCCGCCGGTGGCCACTAGGGGCAACTCTGGGTTGGCCTACCAGAAGTTTGGACAATCCGATGTGCCCTGAGAACGAGATATGTGCAGCTCCTATCGGGATTTGTCGGCACATCCGGGTGGCTTTGCTGGTCTTGTTTTACCATTGTCGGAATGTCTTGTAACCGGGGTTCCGAGTCTGATCGGGTCTTCCTGGGAGAAGGAATATCGTTCGTTGACCGTGAGAGGTTGTGATGGGCTAAGTTGGGACACCCCTGCAGGGTTTTGAATTTTCGAAAGCCGTGCCCACGGTTATGGGCAGATGGGAATTTGTTAATGTCCGGTTGTAGAGAACTTGAGACTTAACTTAATTAAAATGCATCAACCGCGTGTGTAGCCGTGATGGTCTCTTCTCGGCGGAGTCCAGGAAGTGAACACGGTTCTTGTGTTATGCTTGAACGTAAGTAGTTTCAGGATCACTTCTTGATCACTTCTAGTTCACGACCGTGCTTTGCTTCTCTTCTCGCTCTCATTTGCGTAAGTTAGCCACCATATATGCTAGTGCTTGCTGCAGATCCACCTCACTACCTTTTCCTACCCATAAGGTTAAATAGTCTTGATCTCGCGGGTGTGAGATTGCTGAGTCCTCGTGGCTCATAGATACTTCCAAAACAGTTGTAGGTGCCGATGATGCCCGTGCAGATGACGCAACCGAGCTCAAGGAGGAGCTCGATGAAGATCGTGTTCGTTGTGTTGTTTCGTTTCTAGTTGATCGGTAGTGGAGCCCAGTCGGGGTGATCGGGGATCTAGCATTATGGGTTGTCGTTATTTATGTTGGTTCCGTAGTCGGACCTTGGTTGTATTCTGTATGATGTAATGCTATATTTATGTATTGTGTGAAGTGGTGATTGTAAGCCAACTCTTTATCTCTTTCTTATTCAGTACATGGGATGTGTAAAGATTACCCCTCTTGCGACATGCCTACTATGCAGTTATGCCTCTAAGTCGTGCTCCGACACGTGAGAGATATAGCCGCATTGTGGGTGTTACAAGTTGGTAATCAGAGCCTTCCCCGACTTAGGAGCCCCCTGCTTGATCGAATCGCTGGCGTTGTTGAGTCTAGAAAAAATGTTTTGAGTCTTATAGGATTATATATATCGGAGAGTAGGATTCTTTTTACTCCTCAGTCCCTTCGTCGCTGTGGTGAGGCTTCCTGACGTAGAGTTTTGACTCTTCTCTTCTCAAATTTCACTAAATTTTTTTAGGATCACGCGGGTATCTTGGAATCGTTCTGATGGTTTTGTGACGAGAACATTGTTCTTGGTGCCTCCTGACATTTAGGGGTTGTGGAAGTGTCCCGGGGAGTTGAGCTCCGAGGTGTTGTCGTCACAATTTTATCGTTGCAGTTATGGAATACCTGAGTTCGCCGACATCGAAAATCTCTTTTATGCAGTTGTTGGTGAGATAACCTCGACGCCACCCAGTACTGGGGCGGGAGTTTGGGATTATTGCCATAACTCGTATAACGGATGCATTTCGAAGGTTGATGTAAACGATTTCCGAAGGTTTCTTGGTTATGTGTTGAAGGATGGATATAGCTGGATGTAGGATTTGCTAGTTTTGGGTGAGATATTATGCTTCCTCTGTATCCCCAACACCCGATTGCATAACCAGAAAGTTTCGGGAGTTTATAAGTGGGAATTCAAGTATCTCGTAGGATATCCTTCCAATAGACACATGATACGACATGGGGTCTATCTTATGTTTGTTTCCGGCTTATTCTGCAAGCCAATCCTTTGTTTTCTTTTATTTGTGGTATTCGAGTTGCTTCAATGTCAAGTGTTGATTCCATACCTTTCCTAAGTGGTGTTCTCATATTCCTATGTGAGTACAAATCCTTCTTGTTTATCGGGATTGTCTTGTCAATTCCTTTCCTACCAGTGTGCTTTTCTTCAAGATGATCCTATCATTTTTCCCCATTTGCAAGATCCAATCTTAGTTTTCTCACTGGTGTTTGTTCCATCTGCACCAAGTTGCCTTTGTTTTTCCCGCCCTCCCACCTTTTTTTTTCAAGGAATCAGATTTCTTAATCAAGTACCCTTTTATGGATGTGAAGTCTCTTCATTCTTTTCAATCAATGTTCTTACCCGGTGGTTCTCTTGAAGATACTAACGGAGCTTAAGTTCATCATTCTTCGTTCTTTTCCTTCTCCGGTGGTTTCAATGCAAGCTTTCAATGTCGATCATATCTTTTTCTTTGGTTCACATGCTTTCCATGTTGGAAGTCCTTACCGAAGACTCTCTTATTTATTCACCTCTCGCTATTCAATTGTTCCGGAGTGCTGAAGATATCTCGAAAGATTCACATTTTTCCATTCTCAATCCGTTCAAGTTATTTCGAGGGGGATATCTTGTTCAAGCCATTTAAATCAACTGGTGCAATCTATCTTTTCAAGAAATCTTTTTCAACGGTGTTTCTTTTGAGTGGGCCCTAACCCACATGTCTTTTCCCAGGATCTTACTTGACTCTTCAAATTCTTTCCGGAGTTATTCTCAAATCTTTCATAGTTTGAGGTAAGAATGAGTTATCATCAGTCAAATGCCTTTCTCCAAGATCTGTCAAATTCTTATCACCGTTGGTTCAACCTTTAAATTTGTCATCCCAGAGTATCTCAACAATTCTTGGTGGTGCTTCTCATTGTCATTCTCAACATTTGAAGACCGAAGAAGAGTTTTTCCTCCAAATCTTATCCGTTCTCTCAAAGATTCGTGATTCTAGCTTGGTGCCATCCTCTCATAATTGTTTTCGATCGTGAAAATTCTTTTCACCCATCTGAAGCAATTCAGGAGTCTTTTCAGTTTGATTCTTCGGAGCCCATCATCTCAGAATTATTCATTCCAGCTTTCAGCTCTCGTTCTCCAAATCTTACAGGTGCATCGTTCAAATATCCTCTAATCAGCTCGTGATCTCTTTGTTCTCTTGTAAATAAATTCTCTCAAGTATCTTTGTTCATTTTCCAATTCTTCCTGGTGATGCGTTTGTTTTCTTCGTTTGTTCTTTTAATCCTTACGGTGGTTCGTTCAAGATCTCTCTTCCTTCGTTATCATATCAATTTATTCGTTGTTTCAATTCTACCGGTGGTTCGTTGAAGACCTTCCCAAGTTGCGCTGTATCTCTTTTAAACCTTCCTACGAGAATAAGTAGTGCCAAATCCGTTGCTTGTCATCAATTTAATTGATGAAGGATAATCATAATGTAATTCTTATTCTTGTTTAATCGAGTAAATTCAATTCCTTATTCTGGAGGTTCATCAAAATTCTTGATTTCTTTTGTTCATCTTTCTTTCTGGAGTTTCAAGTTTTTCACTTTATCTCGTCACGAAGCTCCATCTAAATCATCGCAAGGCTTCACCTTGTGTTTTCAACTTCTATTTCCTTCCGTTTGATCATCCTTTTGTTACCGGAGTTCTTCACGAAGTCTCAACATGATGGTTTGCAAGGATACTTTTCATTCTTCAATTATTCTTCAAGATTTCTCTCGGAGCTAAGATCCGCCAAGATATACTCTAAAATAAACATGGTTCCCAACACATGTTTTGTTTGAGGAGTTCAAGCCTTCTTCCTCCTGCATGCCAAAGTGCAATTCTTTCATATCTCATCTTTTTAGGTGGTGTTATGTCATTCTTGACAAGTTGAGTTTGTGTTTCATGATTCACATGTTGTCAAGAATGAGGTATTTTAAATCCATCAATCTCTTCGTTGGAGTTATCTTGGTAAAATTTCACCTAAAGCCTTCCCTAAGGAACGTTGCTATTTTGGTGCTTATTAATGACCCAAATTATCTCATTTTCATCTTGGTGGAATAAGCTTTCATCTCTTCGTTAATCTCAAGCAAGCAATTGTTTTCTTTAGTGGCAAAATTTCACCTCAAGTTTTGAGATGTCTCCATAAGCCCACGAGGGTCATATCCTTTCGTTGTTGGTTTTCAAACAACTCCACTCTAACCTTCTTGGAAGGGTGCTTTCCAAACTTAGTTGTGGCAGAAGTTGTCATTTTCTTCTCCATTTTGTTATTCCAATGATCTATCTTCTATTCTCCCTTTCGGAGGCATTGTGATGTTGCTCTCTACGACCCATCATCTTGTTTTGTCAAGATCATGTTCGATTCCTTCCATTATAGTCAGAGTGCTGCCCAAATTATATCATTCTTATTCCTTCTCTATCTTGTTTTAACCGGAGTGGTTTCAATATCTATCTTGCCACTTAATCTCTAGATTCTCGTTGTATCCCATGTTCCTCTTATCTATCGGAGTGTTTTCAACTTCTTGCATCTTTGCTGACTTCCTTATTTCAATTTGTTTAACCTCGCAAGGTTCTTTGGTTTCACTCTTTTGTCAAGAAGCAACTTAGTTTTACCTCTTATCTTCCTCTTCCTTTTCCCTCCGGTGCTATCCCTAGATCTCGGGACGAGATCCTCTCGTAGTGGTGGAGTGTTGTGATGCCCCGAGACCGATATGCCAAGTGTCTTCCAGTTATTCGTTGTGGTTGCCTTGTCATTCGCTTGCGTGTTGCATCTTGTCATGTCATCATGTGCATTGCATCATCATGTTTTTGAAACTTGCATCCGTCTGGGTTCCCCAGTTTCGTCCGTTGTCCGTTCTGAGCCCAGACACACTTGCACGTGCCCGCAGCACGTCCGAAATATTATTTTGTAAGTGGCCGGAAAATGTACTCGGAATGGGATGAAAGTTGGCACGTGGTCTTATTATAGTGTAGATAGACCGTCTGTCAAGTTTCATCGCATTTGGAGTCTGTTTGATGCCCCAACGGATAACTATAACGACAGTATAGCCGGTCTTTTCGTCGGACGTTTTCGATCTCCAGAAATCGTGCCGGGCTGTTGGAAATATGCTCTAGAGGCAATAATAAATTAGTTATTATTATATTTCCTTGTTCACGATAATCGTTTATTATCCATGCTAAAATTGTTTTGATAGGAAACTCAGATACATGTGTGGATACATAGACAACACCATGTCCCTAGTAAGCCTCTAGTTGATTAGCTCGTTGATCAATAGATGGTTACGATTTCCTGACCATGGACATTGCATGTCGTTGATGACGGGATCACATCATTAGGAGAATGATGTGATGGACAAGACCCAATCCTAAGCCTAGCACAAGGTCGTGTAGTTCGTATGCTAAAGCTTTTCTAATGTCAAGTATCATTTCCTTAGACCATGAGATTGTGCAACTCCCGGATACCATAGGAATGCTTTGGGTGTACCAAACGTCACAACGTAACTGGGTGGCTATAAAGGTGCACTGCGGGTATCTCCGAAAGTGTCTGTTGGGTTGGCACGAATCGAGACTGGGATTTGTCACTCTGTGTAACGGAGAGGTATCTCTGGGCCCACTCGGTAGGACATCATCATAATGTGCACAATGTGACCAAGGAGTTGATCACGGTATGATGTGTTACGGAACAAGTAAAGAGACTTGCCGGTAACGAGATTGAACGAGGTAACGGGATACCGACGATCGAATCTCGGGCAAGTATCGTACCGATAGACAAAGGGAATTGTATACGGGATTGATTAAATCCTCGACATCGTGGTTCATCCAATGAGATCATCGTGGAACATGTGGGAGCCAACATGGGTATCCAGATCCCGCTGTTGGTTATTGACCGGAGAGTCGTCTCGGTCATGTCTGCTTGTCTCCCGAACCCGTAGGGTCTACACACTTAAGGTTCGGTGATGCTAGGGTTGTAGAGATATTAGTATGCGGTAACCCGAAAGTTGTTCGGAGTCCCGGATGAGATCCCGGACGTCACGAGTTCCTAAATGGTCCGGAGGTGAAGATTTATATATAGGAAGTCCAGTTTCGGCCATCGGGAAAGTTCCGGGGGTAATCGGTATTGTACCGGGATCACCGGAAGGGTCCCGGGGGTCCACCGGGTGGGGCCACCTATCCCGGAGGGCCCCATGGGCTGAAGTGGGAGGGGAACCAGCCCCTGGTGGGCTGGTGCGCCCCCCATGGGCCTCCCCCCGCGCCTAGGGTTGGAAACCCTAGGGGTGGGGGGCGCCCCACCTGACTTGGAGGGCAAGTCCCCCCTTGGCCGCCGCCCCCCTTGGAGATTGGATTTCCTAGGGCCGGCGCCCCCCTGGGGGTCCT
>NC_057803.1:312145453-312158874 GCF_018294505.1 Triticum aestivum
CCCTCCGTGACACCTCTCCCTCTCGTTGGTGCTTGGCGAAGCCCTGCCGAGATCCCGCTGCTTCCACCACCACGCCGTTGTGCTGCTAGATCTCCATCAACCTCTCCTCTCCCCTTGCTGGATCAAGAAGGAGGAGACATCTCTCCGTTCCGTACGTGTGTTGAACGCGGAGGTGCCGTCCGTTCGGTGCTAGGATCATCGGTGATTTGGATCACGACAAGTACGACTCCATCAACCCCGTTCTCTTGAACGCTTCCGCTTAGCGAATTTCAAGAGTATGAAGATGCAGTCCCTCTCTCTCGTTGCTAGTATCTCCTAGATTGATCTTGGTGACACGTAGGAAAATTTTGAATTATTGCTACATTCCCCAACAGTGGCATCATGAGCTAGGTCTATGCGTAGATTCTATGCATGAGTAGAACACAAAGCAGTTGTGGGCGATGATTTGTTCAATTTGCTTACTGTTACTAGTCTTATCTTGATCCAGCGGCATTGTGGGATGAAGCGGCCTGGACCGACCTTACACGAACGCTTACGTGAGATTGGCTCCACCGACTGACATGCACTTGATGCATAAGGTGCCTGGCGGGTGTTGGCCCATGACCCCTGGGGGCATAGGTTTAGTCCGGCGAGCTGGCCTCTCTATTAAGCCTAGGTTGGGTTGCGGCGTATTGTTTGGCCGAGGCCGTGCATGACCCAGGAAAGTGTATCCGACCGGAGTTAATCGAGCGTGGTGGGTAAGTTGGTGCACCCCTGCAGGGAAGAAAACATCTATCGATAGCCTGTCCTACAGTAACGAACACTTGGAGTTGTATCCCGATCGATACAACTAGAACTGGATACTTGTGATGAGAACTGGATGTGATGAGAATTGGAATGTGTTGACACTTGGATAGTATGGCTCTGGGATTGCTTTCTCGCAGGGAGTCGAGAAAGGATCTCTTGCCGAGGTTGATAACACTTCTACTACTTTACTTTATGCTACTCTACTCCCTCCTGTTGCTGCAAGATGGTGGTTTCCAGAAGATGCTAGTCTTCAATAGGCTAGGCTTTCCCCTTCCCTTCTGGCATTCTGCAGTTTAGTCCACAGATACAACCCATTCCTTTGATACATATGCATACTTAGTTTAGATCTGATGTAAGTCTTGCGAGTACTTTGGATGAGTACTCACGGTTGCTTTGCTACTTATTTTTCCCCCATACCCAATTGTTGCGACCAGATGACGGATCCCAGGAGCCAGACGACGCCACTGATGACTACTGCTACCCCGAGGGTGACTACTACTACGTGACGGACGCTGACGACTTGGAGTAGTTAGGAGGCTCCCAGGCAGGAGGCCTTGCCTTTTCGATCGTTGTTGCTTTTGTGCTAGCCTTCTTAAGGCAACCTTGTTTAACTCATGTCTGTACTCAGATATTGTTGCTTCCGCTGACTCTTGTGTATTCAAGCTTATGTATTTGAGCCCTCGAGGCCCCTGGCTTGTAATATAAAGCTTGTGTTATTTTAAATTGTGTCTAGAGTTGTGTTGTGATATCTTCCCATGAGTCCTTGACCTTGATCGTACACATTTGCGTGTATGATTAGTGTACGGTCAAATCGAGGGCGTCACAGTTACATAATATGGAATCTTCATAGTTGTTCGCCAAGCTTGCCTTCCACGCTAAGGAGAGTCCCATCCGGACATGGGTACAGTCTTCGGTCTTCATATCTTCACAACCCATCAGTCTGGCCCATAGATAACAGGCCGGACGCCCGAGGACCCCTTAGTCCAGGACTCCCTCAGCGGTAGATCGATTTTGTTGGAACGCCATTGGTCCACCCGAATGGGAGTGCGAGGCCATGGGTTCCGTACTGTGGGTACAATGTACTAACCTTTGTAGAGTGTGTGTTTAATCTGTCGATAGTTGCGTCCTCGGTCATGGGCACAAGTTCGTACTAGGCCACACCGTTCGATCAACACTCACATGATGGAATGACTTATAGGTGATTTATATGTTGATATTGTGAGTAGTAACAGTTTGGCAGGATGCTGATGATGATGTTGAAGATGATCTTGAGGATGATCATTCAGTTGTGATGTGGTCTCACGAGGTGATCATGTGGATGTTTTGATCACGAGGTGATCAGGTGGATCACGAGGTGATCGAGATGGTATATTGCTTGGCTGGATAGCCAAGAGTGAGATGGTTATTGAGATTTGGGATGTTGGTTTATCAACATTGTAGTAATTTCATATCATGTTAAGTAGTTGCTTTGGCATCATAGTAGTTGTTAATTAATAACCTGTTAAATGCTATGTTGTTGTCTTGCCTTGATGCTTTTGGTTGTTGTGAGCTTGCAAGTACATTCAATGTACTGACCTGGCGTGTCATGCCATATTTCAGGTGATGCCGTGATTGATTGATTGCTTGTCAGGTTACCGATCGTGCGAGCTAGATCGTGTCCTAGCCAGAGTCCCTGTGGAGTGGAGTTCACCACCGTCGTCATCGTTCCGCTGCTAGAAGTTTTTCGCTGCTACGAGTTGTCCCGCTGCTAGCATAGATTAACTAAAAATGGATAATTAAAAAATGTCACTGACTGGTGGGACCCACACGTCAGGTTGACCAGTTAACCTCTGTTGACTGCTGATGTCAGCAAACACTATTCTGGATAATGTTGAATTAAATAAATTAAATAAATTAAATAAATTTTAAAAATGATTTAAATATTTTTAATCAATATAAAATAAATCGCAACTCAGATGGAAAAACTTTGTACATGAAAGTTGCTCAGAACGAGGAGGCGAACCCGGATACGCAACCCGTTCGTCTGCCACACGTCCCTAGCACAACAAACCTGCAACCGCCCCCCTCCGTTTCATCTGTCCGAAAATGCCTAACTCCGGGAAAACTTTCCAGGATGTTTCCCCCCTTCGCCAGTATCGCCTAGTACCGCGTTAGGTCACCCCTGGCACCGCGTTTTGCCTTGTTATATTTTGTGATGCTTGTTTGCCCCATATTTACTGTTTCTCCCCCCTCTTCTTCTCCAGTAGACCTCGAGACCGATGTTGCCCCTGTGATTGACTACGTCGACGACAACCCCTCCTTGCCAGAGCAACCAGGCAAGCAAACCCCCCTTGAGCATTCTAATATCGCCCATTTCTTTCCCTCTCATGCTTGCATTAGAACCGCTACTGCTTTATGTATGATCCTACTCTGATGCATAGCCTGTTTTTGTTACTTGCTTTCATACCTTACCTGCTTATCCTAAACTGCTTAGTATAGGTTGGATAGTGATTCATCAGTGACCCCCACCTTGTCCCAGTTGCCTCGCTTTATGTTCGATGACTCGATCAACGTGATCGACGTCCAGGCCCCGACACCGCACATCACCCCCCTAGTTGTACGACTCTGCAGAGTTACCATCGAGTGCCGAGGGTGGAACCTCTTACATCACTCCTAATGAGATCTCTATAGTGTAGCTATACGGTCGAGGTCATCGAGGGTGATTTCCTCCTTAACCACTTCCGTTACGGCTCTGTCGTGCAACCCATCAAATGTGAACCTCGAGGGTGTATCCTCTTACATTCACCTTGATGACAACATTGAGTGGAATTCACCGGGGGTGATTCCTCGGGTTTTCCCCTTGGTGTTAGACACACAGTTACTATGGTTACTATGACTTTGCACTGAACCATGTTACTAAAGACGGGTCGGCCCTGAGGGGTACCCGCACGAGCTTAATAGCGAGTGATGTGGAGTCAGGTTGACCTGGAAGGTGCCCGCGGGATACTTACGAGGCGTGGCCAGGCATTCTTAGCCCTTGCCGCAAGTACTCGAGACGGGGCGACGGGGTCACATCGATCGTGAGTCTCTGCTCGTTACCGCGTGCTCCTAATCCACTACGATTTGGATATTTGATCCGAGGGGCCTCTGGCCTGATAGCACTAACCATCACGTGGGCATAGTATGGGCGTTCTGCGTCGTATACATCAGCCGAAGCTTAATAGACGTTAGTGACTGAGCGGCACGCGCCGGGTTGGACTGCGTAAGCTCCTGCTTTGTTGAAGGAGGTAGCTAGGTCTGCTCACCGGCCGCCCACACAACGTGCATGAGTTTCTGGGGCGATGGCCCATGACCCCTGGGGGCATAGGTTTAGTCCGGCGTGCTGGCCTCTCTATTAAGCCTAGGTCGGGTGGCGGCGTATTGTTTGGCCGAGGCCGGGCATGACCCAGGAAAGTGTGTCCAACCGGAGTTAATCGAGCGTGGTGGGTAAGTTGGTGCACACCTACAGGGAAGAAAACATCTATCGATAGCCTGTCCTACAGTAACGGACACTTGGAGTTGTATCCCGATCGATACAACTAGAACTGGATACTTGTGATGAGAACTGGATGTGATGAGAATTGGAATGTGTTGACACTTGGATAGTATGGCTCTGGGATTGGTTTCTTGCAGGGAGTCGAGAAAGGATCTCTTGCCGAGGTTGATAACACTTCTACTACTTTACTTTATGCTACTCTACTCCCTCCTGTTGCTGCAAGATGGTGGTTTCCAGAAGATGCTAGTCTTCGATAGGCTAGGCTTTCCCCTTCCCTTCTGGCATTCTGCAGTTTAGTCCACAGATACAACCCATTCCTTTGATACAGATGCATACTTAGTTTAGATCTGATGTAAGTCTTGCGAGTACTTTGGATGAGTACTCACTGTGGCTTTGCTACTTATTCCCCCCCATACCCGATTATTGCGACCAGATGACGGATCCCAGGAGTCAGACGACGCCACTGATGACTACTGCTACCCCGAGGGTGACTACTACTACGTGACAGCCGCTGACGACTTGGAGTAATTAGGAGGCTCCCAGGCAGGAGGCCTTGCCTTTTCGATCGTTGTTGCTTTTATGCTAGCCTTCTTAAGGCAACCTTGTTTAACTCATGTCTGTACTCAGATATTGTTGCTTCCGCTGACTCTTGTGTATTCAAGCTTATGTATTCGAGCCCTCGAGGCCCCTGGCTTGTAATATAAAGCTTGTGTTATTTTAAATTGTGTCTAGAGTTGTGTTGTGATATCTTCCCGTGAGTCCTTGACCTTGATCGTACACATTTGCGTGTATGATTAGTGTACGGTCAAATCGAGGGCGTCACAGTTACATAATATGGAATCTTCATAGTTGTTCACCAAGCTTGCCTTCCACGCTAAGGAGAGTCCCATCCGGACATGGGTACAGTCTTCGGTCTTCATATCTTCACAGCCCATCAGTCCGGCCCATAGATAACAGGCCGGACGCCCGAGGACCCCTTAGTCCAGGACTCCCTCAGCGGTAGATCGATTTTGTTGGAACGCCATTGGTCCACCCGAATGGGAGTGCGAGGCCATGGGTTCCGTACTGTGGGTACAATGTACTAACCTTTGTAGAGTGTGTGTTCAATCTGTCGATAGTCGCGTCCTCGGTCATGGGCACAAGTTCGTACTAGGCCACACCGTTCGATCAACACTCACATGACGGAATGACTTATAGTTGATTTATATGTTGATATTGTGAGTAGTAACAGTTTGGCAGGATGCTGATGATGATGTTGAAGATGATCTTGAGGATGATCATTCAGTTGTGATGTGGTCTCACGAGGTGATCATGTGGATGTTTTGATCACGAGGTGATCAGGTGGATCACGAGGTGATCGAGATGGTATATTGCTTGGCTGGATAGCCAAGAGTGAGAAGGTTATTGAAATTTGGGATGTTGGTTTATCAACATTGTAGTAATTTCATATCATGTTAAGTAGTTGCTTTGGCATCATAGTAGTTGTTAATTAATAACCTGTTAAATGCTATGTTGTTGTCTTGCCTTGATGCTTTTGGTTGTTGTGAGCTTGCAAGTACATTCAATGTACTGACCTGGCGTGTCATGCCATATTTCAGGTGATGCCGTGATTGATTGATTGCTTGTCAGGTTACCGATCGTGCGAGCTAGATCGTGTCCCAGCCAGAGTCCCTGTGGAGTGGAGTTCACCACCGTCGTCATCGTTCCGCTGCTAGAAGTTTTTCGCTGCTACGAGTTGTCCCGCTGCTAGCATAGATTAACTAAAAATGGATAATTAAAAAATGTCACTGACTGGTGGGACCCACACGTCAGGTTGACCAATCAACCTCTGTTGACTGCTGATGTCATGCTGACGTCATGATGACGTCAGCAAACACTATACTGGATAATGTTGAATTAAATAAATTAAATAAATTTTAAAAATGATTTAAATCTTTTTTAATCAATATAAAATAAATTCACCCCATGCATAGGAACAAAATAAAGCTTTTATTAAACATATCATGGACCATGATGAAAGCTTTAGAAGAAAAGTTGGAATTAGAGATTTCAATTCCTAGAAAATTACATGATGAATGGGAACCTACTATTAAAGTCAAGATTAAAAATTATGAGTGATTTGCTTTATGTGATTTGGATGCTAGTGTTTCCACAATTTGAAAATCTCTTTGTGACGTGCTTGGTCTTATCGATATTGAAGAATGTTCTCTTAATTCGCACTTAGCGGATTCAATGATTAAAAAGGCTTTGGGAAGAATTAATGGTGTTTTTATTCTTGCAAATAGGAATTATGTGCCCATAGATTTTATTGTTCTTGATATTGATTGCAATCCGTCTTGTCCCATTATAGTCGGTAGACCGTTTTTATGAACTATAGGTGCCGTGATTGATACGAAAGAAGGGAATATTAAATTTCAGTTTCCACTAAGAAAGGGTATGGAACATTTCCCTAGAACAAGAATTAAGTCACCATATGAATCAATGATGAGGCCATCCTATGGATCAAAAACTAAAGATGACAATACTTGAATCTATGCATTATGCCTAGCTAGGGGCATAAAATGATAGCGCTTGTTGGGAGGAAACCCAATGAATAAAATTTATTTTTAACTTTTTCTTTCTGTTTTTGAGTGTTCGCATAATTATTCTACTTTTATGATTGTGTTTTTATTTTGAATTTAGTTTTGTGCCATGTAAAGCCTTTGGGATTATGTTGGGTGATAGTTGATTTGATCTTGTTGAAAAACAAAAACTTTTGTGCCGAGTAGCAGAATTATTAAAAAGCACTGAAGTGTGATAAAATTCTGATTTTTTACACAAGATTGATATAGAAATTGCCTATGTTGTGCTAATTTTTCAAATTTTTTGGAGTTATAGAAGTATGGACAAAGTCCAGATTACTACAGACTGTTTTGTTTTTGACAGATTCTGTTTTGATTGCATTATGTGCTTATTTTGATGAATCTATGGTTTGTACTAGAGGGTATAAGCCATGGAAATGTTGGAATACAGTAGATATAATGCAATAATAAAATATGAATGGCTTTCCAACAGTACTTAGAGTAGTGACTTGCTTTATTATACTAACGGATCTCACAAAGGTTTTGTTAAGTTTTGTGTGATTGAAGTTTTCAAGTTTTGGGTGAGATCATGATGGATGAAGGAATAAGGAGTGAAAAGAGACTAAGCTTGGGGATGCCCATGGCATCCCAAGTTAATATTCAAGGAGAATCACTATGCTTGGGGATGCCCCAGGAGGCATCCCCTATCTCTTCTAATGACCATCAGTAATTTTACTTGGAGCTATATTTTTATCCATCACATATCATGGGGTTTTGCTTGGAGCGTCTTGTATTATATGAGTCTTTGGTTGTTTTTCTTTTTAGTTTGTCTCATCTATCCTTGCTGCACACACCTATTTGAGAGAGCCAAAATTATGCTATGATTCGCTAGAATTGCTCTATGTGCTTCACTTAAATTTTTTGAGCTATGGAATTGCTCTAGTGCTTCACTTATATCTTTTTGAGCACGGTGTGCTTTAATATTTTTGGAGAAATACTCTCATGCTTCACTTAGATTTATTTAGAGTTAGTAAATTTTTGAAGAAATTATCTCATGCTTCACTAAGATTATTTTGAGAGATGAAATTTTTATGCTCATGTTCTTCACTTAAATTTGTCTGAGCTTATCAAAAAGAAATTGCAACATATGAAATTAGTCCCAAAGTGATAGGTATTCACGAGGGATATAGTAAATTTTTTCATGAAGATCATTGGACAAAATGAACTTCATTCTTTGTAATAGTTTTGAGATATGATGATAGTAATATGTGAGTCATGTTGGTGAGTACTTATGCTTTAGTAAGAATATTGGTGTTAAGGTTTGTGATTCCCTATGCAAGCACGAAACTCAATAGTTATGCAATGAAATTACATCCTACTTGAGGTGAATTATTCGGTGTTAGTTATGCTTAATGCTCGTTTATGTGAATTTTCGTTTCTTGGTTGGACGCTTCTCAATCTATTTGCTAGCCCTCATTTGTACTAAGTAGAAATACTACTTGTGCATCCAAAATCCTCAAACCCAGTTTTGCCATATAAGTCCACCATACCTACCTATATGCGGTATTTCCATGCCGTTCTAAGTAAATTTGTATGTGCCATCTCTAATTTTCAAAATGAATTTCCTTTTTGTGTGTTCATACCGCTCATGAAGCGGCAGGGGGTGGCCAATATTTTCCATGCTAGATGTGTTATTCTCAAGATGAGTGTTTATTCACTTGTCATTGCACAATAGTACGGGAGTAATAGGGATGCCCAGTCCCAAAATGAAAAAGAAATTTACTTTATCTTGCAAATAATAAATTCCTTAGAAAGTGTTGGTATGGACAGTACCCGTGGATACGGCTAGCCGTGGAGTGTGAAAGTATGGTGGAAAAAGGAATAAACTTTATTTTATGTTTGGGAACCACCTATGATATATCTAGCATGGAAAGTGTTGGAAATTACTCGGTCATTTTCATTGACGGGAAAAGTATGCCTCTCAAAATTTTCTATCTCTCAATTTAAGCTTTGAGCTTTGACAGCTCTACAAATCTCTCCTTCCTCCCGCAATTTTGAGTCTCCCTCTTCTCATATATAGGGAGAACTATGATCATAGTTGAGCATTGGATGTAGCTAATATTTGAGTGTGTTTTGTGAGTGGATCAATGATTGAGCATGATGGGCTAGGGATAACTTTCTTTAGTGTGGATATTTTGAAAGACATGGTTGCTTGTTGATATTCTTGAGTATTGAAGTTTTCATGTCAAATGTAGACTATTGCTTTGAACCATAAAAGTCCAAATGTCCATGCCACAAAAGAAAAGAATATGTGATGAACATGTTAGGCAGCATTCAACATCAAAAATTCTGTTTTTATCATTTACCTACTCGAGGATGAGTAGGAATTAAGCTTGGGGATGCTGATACGTCTCCAATGTATCTATAATTTTTTTCTTGTTCCATGTTGTTATATTATCAATCTTGGATGTTTTATATTCATTTTGTAGCAACTTTATATCATTTTTGGGACTAACTTATTGACCTAGTGCCCAGTGCCAGTTGCTGTTTTTTGCTTGTTTTTGTCCTTCGCAAATATCCCTATCAAACGAAGTCCAAACACAACAAAACTTTTTGGAGTTTTTTTGGACCATAAGACAACTTGGGAGCCAAGGAAGCACCTGGGGGGAGGCACGTGGGGCCCACAAGACACCAGGGTGCGCAAGAGGCCCCTGGTGCGCCCTGACGGGTTGTGGGGCCCACCGGGGTCTCCTCCACCACCTCTCAGCTCTGTAAATACCCAATATTCTAGAAACCCCAGGGGATTCAATGAAACACAATTGCACCCACTGCAAGTTCCCGAACCACGAGATCCAATCTAGAGCCCTATTCCGGCACTCCGCCGGAGGGGAACACGATCACAGAGGGGTTGATCATCCTCATTGGTGCTCCTTCGATGATGCGTGAGTAGTTGACCATAGACCTACGGGTCCGTAGGCAGTAGCTAGATGGCTTCTTCTCTCCTTCTGATTCTCAATACAATGGTCTCTTGGAGATCTATTTGATGCAATGACTTGTAACGCCCATGATGCGACTATATCTCCCACGTGTCGAGGCACGACTTAGAGGCATAACCGCATGGTGGTTGTGTCACAAGAGGGGTAATCTTCACACAATCCCATGTACTGAATAAGAAAGGGATAAAGAGTTGGCCTACAATCGCCACTTCACACAAACAACAAGTTAAACATACATCATCCAGAGTACAATCAAGGTCCGACTACGGAACCAAAATAAAAGAAGACAACCCCAAATGCTAGATCCCTGATCGTCCCAATTGGGCTCCACTACTGATCATCAGGAAATGACACATAGTAACGACCAAGGTCCTCGTCAAACTCCCATTTGAGTTCGGTAGCATCACTTGCACTGGTATCGTCGGCACCTGCAACTATTTGGAAGTATCCGTGAGTCACGAGGACTCAGCAATCTCACACCCACAAGATCAAGACTATTTAAGCTTATGGGTAGGATAAGGTAATGAGGTGGAGCTGCAGCAAGCGCTAAGCAAATATGGTGGCTAACATACACAAATGAGAGTAAGATGAGAAGCTACACAACATTCCTAAAGATAGAAGTGATCCTGAAACTACTTACGTTCAAGCATAACACAAGACCGTGTTCACTTCCCGGACTCCGCCGAAAAGAGACCATCACGGCTACACACGCGGTTGATTCATTTTAATTAAGTTAAGTGTCAAGTTCTCTACAACCGGATATTAACAAATTCCCATCTGCCACATAACCGCGGGCACGACTCTCGAAAGTTTATACCCTACAGGGGTGTCCCAACTTAGCCCATCACAAGCTATCACGATCAATGAAGGATATTCCTTCTCCCGGAAAGACCCGATCAGTCTCGGAATCCTGGTTACAAGACATTTCGACAATGGTAAAACAAGACCAGCAAGACCGCCCGAATGTGCCAACAAATCCCGATAGGAGCTGCACATATCTCGTTCTTAGGGCACACCGGATGAGCAATCCATACAACTAAAACCAACCCTCAAGTTTCCCTGAGGTGGTGCTGCAAAGGGCTCTAGTTTGGACCAACACTCAGAGGAGCACTTGCCCGTGGGGGGGGGGTTTAAAATAAAGATGACCCTTGAGTCTGCAGAACCCAATGGAAAAGGCTTAGGTGGCAAATGTTAAAACCAAGGTTGGGCCTTGCTGGAGGAGTTTTATTCAAAGCGAACTGTTAAGGGGGTCCCATAACCCCAACCACTTAAGGAACGCAAAATCAAGGAACATAACACCGGTATGACAGAAACTAGGGCGGCAAGAGTGGAACAAAACACCAGGCATAAGGCCGAGCCTTCCACCCTTTACCAAGTATATAGATGCATTAATTGAAATAATAGATATGTGACATCCCAACATATCCATGTTCCAACATGCAACGAACTTCAACTTCACTGGCAACTAACAACGCTATAAGAGGGGCTGAGCAAAAGTAGTAACTTAGCCAAACAACGGTTTGCTAGGAAGGTGGGTTAGAGGCTTGACATGGCAATATGGGAGGCATGATATAACAAGTGGTAGGTAGCACGACATAGCGATAGGATGAACAACTAGCAAGCAAAGATAGAAGTGATATCGAGGATATGGTCATCTTGCCTGAAATCCTGCAAGGAAGAAGAACGAGTCCATGAAGAAGACAAACGGACATAGTCGAACGGATCCTCACAAACGCGATGTTACCGGAACTAACAAGAAGAAGAAACAACGGAAAGGAGCAAACAACATGGTAAACCAACAAGCATAAACATAGCATGATGCACAATCAAGTATGATGCATGTCCGGTTCAAAGAGGCATGGCACGGCAAAGTGCACAAATAACACTACAAATTAAGCGGAGCTCAATATGCAACGAGTTGCATATTGATGAAACACCACATGACATATTTAGTTCTCTCTTGGTTATGTACTCATCAATAATAAATGTTGTTAAATAAGGCAAGAGGTGAAACATATATAAACTAGCTATTTAGGCAAGTTTAAATGAGGCTGGAAACAACAAACAACAATTCCGGAAAATCCTCATATGCAAATTTTAGAGTTGGTACTGTTCTGCCCTAAACCATATTTTAGAGTTGTTAAACATGAAAATTAAGTGTTCCATATTAATCTATGCATTTTTCTACCCCATTTACATATAAAGTTCATTAAATTTGGAGTTACGGTTATTTAGTTATGAAATAAATCATTTTAACATGGCATATGGGAAAATTCAATAAAACAACACATTTAAACATTTCAAACATGGATGAAAGTTGCATAAAATGAAACTAGATGGAATTCTAAGCATTTTACATATAAAGTTTGTTTTAAACCGATGCACGGTTATTTAGTTGTGAGCATATCAATATGATGGCATTTTTCTGTAAATATGCAAAGACCAGGAAATTGATAAAATCACCATGAAAAAAAATGACATGGGCCGAAACTACTGGCCCAACAGTGGAAAAAAACAGCAGGCGCTGGAGCTGGCCTCACCATGGGCTTCGGCCCAGTCAGAGGAGGTGGCTGGGCTCTGGAGTGTGCGCTGAGGTGGATGAGGCTATGGCGCGCTGGCGGGCTAGATCTGGCAAAGGCGAGGCCCACGCAATAGATCAAGCACGCGGAATAGGTCAATGCAGGGATCGGTGCTGGCCTCCTTGAAGCAGGGTGATGGCTGGATCTGGCTGGATCCCGCCGGATCTGGCGCGGGGCGACATTCGGGCGGCGGAGCTCGACGGATCCGAGGGCAGCGGTTCCGTTTCTAGTAGCGGTGAGCTCGGGCAACGGCAGGACGAGGTCTCGAGCGGGTGCGACGGTGGTGGGTTCCCGGGTGGCGGAGCAGAGGCAGGGCAAGCTCGTCGGGGCGGCGACTTGCTGCGAGGGAGAGAGAGCCCGTGAGGAGAGGAAGAAGAACGGGAAGGGAGAGAGAGGGAGGAGAGGGCGGCAGTAACGCCCCGAGACCGATGCACCAGGTGTCTTCCAGTTATTCGCTGTTGTTGCCTTGTCATTCGCTCGCGTGTTGCATCTTGCCATGTCATCATGTGCATTGCATCATCATGTTTTCAAAACTTGCATCCGTCCCGGCCTCCCCGTTCCTTCCGTTGTCCGTTCTGAGCCCAGACACACTTGCACGCGCCCGCGGCACGTCCGAGATATTATTTTATAAGTGGCCGGAAAGTGTTCTCGGAATGGGTTGAAAGTTGGCGTGCGGTCTTATTATAGCGTAGGTAGACCTCCTATCAAGTTTTGTCGCATTCGGAGCTCGTTTGATAGCCCAACCGTTAAACATATAGCGACATTATAGCCGGTCATACGTCGGACGTTTTCGGTCTCCAGAAACTGCTGTCGGGCCTATGTTCTTCCCTCTCTTCTCAGCCCAACCCCCCTCTACACAGTCCATTTGGCCCACCTACCTACCCCCTCCGCTCCAGACCGTCCGATGGTGATCGAACGGCTCAAAAACGGCCTCAAACCCCCTAACCCTTGCCCCCTTGCCTTATATAGACCCCCTCCATGTCAT
>NC_057803.1:312159175-312248641 GCF_018294505.1 Triticum aestivum
CCTTGATTCCATGCCCAGCCACTACAGATCCGCCACTAGGCGTCGACCAACGAGTCAGCCGCCGCCGGCCAGACGCGCGCAACCAACCCCCACGCGCCACGTCACCTCCCCAACGCGCCTCCACCTCCCACCTCCCCGCGCGGCCCGCCATGACCCAGATCGGGCCCTGGGAAGCCCATCTGGGCCCGAGCTCGCCGCCGCTCCCGCAGGAACTCCACCCGTCCCCGAGCAACCCGCGCCCCCGCCGCCGTACGTCGCCTTGATACGTCTCCATCGTATCTATAATTTTTGATTGTTCCATGCCAATATTATACAACTTTCATATACTTTTGGCAACTTTTTATACTATTTTTGGGACTAACATATTGATCCAGTGCCTAGTGCCAGTTCCTGTTTGTTGCATGTTTTTTGTTTCGTAGAATATCCATATCCAACGGAGTCCAAACGGAATAAAAACTGACGGAGATTTTTTTTGGAATATATATGATTTTTGGGAAGAAGAACCCACGCGAGACGATGCTCGAGGGGCCCACGAGGTAGGGGGGCGCGCCCCAGGGTGTCAGGCGTGCCCCTGACCCTCGTGGCCACCCCGTAAGGCAGTTGATGCCCTTCTTTCGCCGCCAGAAAGCTAATTTCCGGATAGAGATCGTGTCAAAATTTCAGCCCAATCAGAGTTACGGATCTCCGGGAATATAAGAAACGGTGAAAGGGAGGAATCTGAAAACGCAGAAAGAGAGAGAGACAGAGAGATAGATCCAATCTCGGAGGGGCTCTCGCCCCTCCCATGCCATGGAGGCCAAGGACCAGAGGGGAAACCCTTCTCCCATCTAGGGAGAAGGTCAAGGAAGAAGAAGACGAAGGCCCCCCCTCTCCCCTTCTCTCCCGATGGCGCCGGAACGCTGCCGTGGCCATCATCATCATCACCGTGATCTACATCAACACCTCCGCCATCTTCACCAACATCTCCATCACCTTCCCCCCTCTATCTACAGCAGTCCACTCTCCCGCAACCCGCTGTACCCTCTACTTGAACATGGTGCTTTATGCTTCATATTATTATCCAATGATGTGTTGCCATCCTATGATGTCTGAGTAGATTTTCATTGTCCTATCGGTGGTTGATGAATTGCTATGATTGATTTAATTTTCTTGTGGTTATGTTGCTGTCCTTTGGTGCCTATCATATGATTGCGCGCGTGGATCACACCCTAGGGTTAGTTGTATGTTGATAGGACTATGTATTGGAGGGCAAGAGTGACAGAAGCTTCAACCTAGCATAGAAATTGATGCATACGGGATTGAAGGGGGACCAATATATCTTAATGCTATGGTTGGGCTTTACCTTAATGAACATTAGTAGTTGCGGATGCTTGCTAATAGTTCCAATCACAAGTGCATAGAATTCCAAGTCAGGGATGACATGCTAGCAGTGGCCTCTCCTACATAATACTTGCTATCGGTCTAGTAAAGTAGTCAATTGCTTAGAGGCAATTTCGCAACTCCTACCACCACTTTTCCACAGTCGCTATATTTACTTTATTGTTTCTTTATCTAAACAGCCCCTACTTTTCATTTACGTAATCTTTATTATCTTGCAAACCTATCCAACAACACCTACAAAGTACTTCTAGTTTCATACTTGTTCTAGGTAAAGCGAACGTCAAGCGTGCGTAGAGTTGTATCGGTGGTCGATAGAACTTGAGGGAATATTTGTTCTACCTTTAGCTCCTCGTTGGGTTCGACACTCTTACTTATCGAAAACTGTTGCGATCCCCTATACTTGTGGGTTATCAAGACCTTTTTCTGGCGCCGTTGCCGGGGAGCAATAGCGTGGGGTGAATATTCACGTGTGTGCTTGTTTGCTTTGTCACTAAGTAATTTTTATTTGCTGTTCTTAGTTGTTTCCTATCTTTAGTTATGGGTAGGAAACACAAAATACCAAAAAAATTAGTTGTACCTACTGAACCAATGGTTGAAGAACCAATCAAAATCTATCACACTGCTGAAGCTTATTACTTGGATCATCTTCGATCCCTATGTGCTCGTGCTGAAACCCCAACTAGCTTAGTTGAAGGAAAATCTTTAGATGAGCATGCTTGTTATGTGCGACACCGTATATCTGAGAAAGGGAAATTGTTATGGAGTCAAATACAACATTTGCAATGCTATGCTTGGAATTTATGTGAAATATATGATTTTACTTGTTGTTCTAAAAACCCTAAGAAACACCTTCCCTACCAATGTGAGTTTATTGATAATGGAATCTTATCTTCTTATGCTAAAGGTGTTTATAGTTACTATGATGTTCAACAAATTGAAGAATTTGTTGCTTTTGAGGGTGCTTATGAAATTGCTTCTTTGATTGAAAAGTATGATGCTACTTTTCACAAATCTGAAGATTTTGCTATACTTAAATATTGCTATGATAATTATGCATCTAATACCTATGTTAAATAATATATTAGGAATACTCCGCTGTCCAAGAAGAGACTAATATTTTGCAGGAGTCCATGGAAGAAGAAATTGATGAAACTGTGAGCTCATTGGATGAAAAAGATGATGAGGAGAGCGAAGAACAAAAGGAGGAAGAGCGGATTGATCATCCGTGCCCACCTTCTAATGAGAGTAACTCTTCAACTCATACGTTGTTTAATTCCCCTTCATGCTTACCGAAGGATGAATATTATGATAATTGCTATGATCCCGTCGATTCTTTTGAAATATCCCTTTTTGATGATGCTTGCTATGCTTGTGGCCAAGATGCCAATACGAATTATGCTTATGGAGATGAAGTTGCTATAGTTCCTTATGTTAAATATGAAATTGTTGCTATTGCACCCACACATGATAGTCCTATTATCTTTTTGAATTCTCCAAACTACACTATATCGGAGAAGTTTGCCCTTATTAAGGATTATATTGATGGGTTGCCTTTTACTGTTACACATGATGATTTTAATGAATATAATATGCATGTGCTTGCTGATCCTACTTGCAATTATTATGATAGAGGAACTATATATCCACCTCTCTATGCTTCCCACATGATAAAATTGCAAGAAACTATTTATACTATGCATTGGCCTTTACTAGGTGTGCATGAATTGATCTTTTATGACATGCTGATGCATATGAAGAGAGTTAGACTTCGTCATTGCTTGATATATGTTGCTTTGTGATCACTACTAAATTAAAAATCATTGTTAATTAAAATTGGCTTTGATATACCTTGGGATCCGGGTGGATTCACTACTTGAGCACTATATGCCTAGCTTAATGGTTTTAAAGAAAGCGCTGCTAGGGAGACAACCCGAAAGTTTTAGAGAGTCATTTATTTCTGTTGAGTGCTTTCATATAGTTTAAAAACAACAAAAATAAAGAGGGGAACCCAAAACTTTTCAACAAAAATAATTACCCCCTTGTACAATTCCATTGTATTATAAAAATAATGTGCCAAGGTTTGCCTTTAGGATGTTTACGATGCTTGTTGGTTTGTGCGGCGCAGGACAGAAAATTTGGCTGTAGTGCATGAATTTTAATTTTTTACTGGAACGTCAAATGGTTCTGATTCTTTTTGCACTGTCTTTATGTACAAATTGTTTATTTTTCCTAATTTTGGCAGAATTGTTCAAGTATCAGAAGTATGGTGAATGTTCAGATTGCTACAGACTGTTCTATTTTAGAAAGATTCTGTTTTTGATGCATAGTTTGCTTGTTTTGATGAAACTATCAATTTATATCAGTGGATTAAGCCATGAAAAAGTTATACTACAGTATCACAATGCAAAAACAAAATATGAATTGGTTTGCAACAGTACTTATAGTGGTGATTTGCTTTATTATACTAACGGATCTTACCGAGTTTTCTGTTGAAGTTTTGTGTGGATGAAGTGTTCGATGATCGAGAAGGTCTCGATGTGAGAAGAAGGAAGAGAGGCAAGAGCTCAAGCTTGGGAATGCCTGAGGCACCCCAAGTAAATATTCAAGGAGACTCAAGCGTCTAAGCTTGGGGATGCTGGGGAGGCATCCCCTCTTTCTTCAACAAGTATCGGTATGTTTTCGGATTCGTTTCGTTCATGAGATATGTGCAATCTTGGAGCGTCTTTTGCATTTAGTTTTCATTTTTCTTTTATGCACCATGCTGGTATGAGATAGTCCTTTGTTGATTTATAGAATGCTCTTTGCACTTCACTTATATCTTTTGAGTATGGCTTTATAGAATGCTTCATGTGCTTCACTTATATCATTTGAAGTTTGGATTGCATGTTTCTCTTTACATAGACAACCGCCATTTGTAGAATGCTCTTTTTCTTCACTTATCTTTGTTAGAGCACAGGCATATCTTTTGTAGAAAGAATTAAACTCTCTTGCTTCACTTATATCTATTTAGAGAGATGACAAGAATTGGTCATTCACATGGTTAGTCATAAAATCCTACATAAAACTTGTAGATCACTGAATATGATATGTTTGATTCCTTGCAATAGTTTTGCGATATAGAGATGGTAATATTAGAGTCATGCTAGTGGGTAATTGTGGATTGTAGAAATACTTGTGTTGAGGTTTGTGATTCCCGTAGCATGCACGTATGGTGAACCGTTATGTAACGAAGTCGGAGCATGATTTATTTATTGATTGTCTTCCTTATGAGTGGCGGTCGGGGACGAGCGATGGTCTTTTCCTACCAATCTATCCCCCTAGGAGCATGCGCGTAGTACTTTGTTCCGATGACTAATAGATTTTTGCAATAAGTATGTGAGTTCTTTATGACTAATGTTGAGTCCATGGATTATACGCACTCTCACCCTTCCACCATTGCTAGCCTCTCTAGTACCGTGCAACTTTCGCCGGTACCTTAAACCCACCATATACCTTCCTCAAAACAGCCACCATACCTACCTATCATGGCATTTCCATAGCCATTCCGAGATATATTGCCATGCTACTTCCATCATCATATACATGACTTGAGCATCATTGTCATATTGCTTCACATGATTGTAAGATAGCTAGCATGATGTTTTCATGGCTTGTCCATTTTTTGATGTCATTGCTATGCTAGATCATTGCACATCCCGGTACACCGCCGGAGGCATTCATATAGATTCATATCTTTGTTCTAGTATCAAGTTGTAATATTGAGTTGTAAGTAAATAAAAGTGTGATGATCATCATTATTAGAGCATTGCCCCGGTGAGGAAAGGACGATGGAGACTATGATTCCCCCATAAGTCGGGATGAGACTCCGGACTTTACAGAAAATATATAAAAGAGGCCAAAGAAGCCCAAATAAAAAAGAGAGGCCAAAGAAGCCCACCAAAAAGCAAAAAACAAAAAAATGAGAGAAAAAGAGAGAAGGGGCAGTGCTACTATCCTTTTACCACACTTGTGCTTCAAAGTAGCACCATGTTCTTCATATAGAGAGTCTCTTGAGTTATCACTTTCATATACTAGTGGGAATTTTTCATTATAGAACTTGGCTTGTATATTCCGATGATGGGCTTCCTCAAATGCCTGAGGTCTTCATGAGCAAGCAAGTTGGATGCACACCCACTTAGTTTCAGTTTGAGCTTTCATACACTTATAGCTCTAGTGCATCCGTTGCATGGCAATCCCTACTCACTCACATTGATATCTATTGATGGGCATCTCCATATCCTGTTGATACGCCTAGTTGATGTGAGACTATCTTCTCCTTTTTGTCTTCTCCACCATCATATTCTATTCCACCTATAGTGCTATGTCCATGGCTCACGCTCACGTATTACGTGAAAGTTGAAAAGGTTTGAGAACGTCAGAAGTATGAAACAATTGCTTGGCTTGTCATCGGGGTTGTGCATGATGTGAATATTTTGTGTGGTGAAGGAGCATAGCCAGACTATATGATTTTGTAGGGATAAATTTCTTTGGCCATGTTATTTTAAAAAGACATGATTGCTTTATTAGTAGGCTTGAAGTATTATTGCTTTTATGTCAGATGATAGACTATTGCTTTGAATCACTCGTGTCTAAATATTCATGCCATGATTAGATATGTGATCAAGATTATGCTAGGTAGCATTCCACATCAATTTTTTTATCATTTACCTACTCGAGGACGAGCAGGAATTAAGCTTGGGGATGCTGATACGTCTCTGTCATATTTATAATTTTTAATTGTTCCATGCCAATATTATACAACTTTCATATACTTTTGGCAACTTTTTATACTATTTTTGGGACTAACGTATTGATCCAGTGCCCAGTGCCAGTTCCTGTTTGTTGCATGTTTTTTGTTTCGTAGAATATCCATATCAAACGGAGTCCAAATGGAATAAAAACTGACAGAGATTTTTTTGGAATATATTTGATTTTTGGGAAGAGAATCCACGCGAGACGATGCTCGAGGGGCCCACAAGGTAGGGGGGCGCGCGCCGGGGTGTCAGGCGCGCCCCTAACCCTCGTGGCCACCTCGTAGGGCAGTTGATGCCCTTCTTTCGCCGCAAGAAAGCTAATTTCCGGACAGAGATCGTGTCAAAATTTCAGCCCAGTCGGAGTTACGGATCTCCGGGAATATAAGAAACGGTGAAAGGGAGGAATCTGAAAACGCAGAAACAGAGAGAGACAGAGAGACAGATCCAATCTTGGAGGGGCTCTCGCCCCTCCCATGCCATGGAGGCCAAGGACCAGAGGGGAAACCCTTCTCCCATCTAGGGAGGAGGTCAAGGAAGAAGAAGACGAAGGGGCCCCCTCTCCCCTTCTCTTCCGGTGGCGCCGGAACGCTGCCGTGGCCATCATCATCATCACCGCGATCTACACCAACACCTCCGCCATCTTCACCAACATCTCCATCACCTTCCCTCCTCTATCTACAGCGGTCCACTCTCCCGCAACCTGCTGTACCCTCTACTTGAACATGGTGCTTTATGCTTCATATTATTATGCAATGATGTGTTGCCATCCTATGATGTCTGAGTAGATTTTCGTTGTCCTATCGGTGGTTGATGAATTGCTATGATTGATTTAATTTGCTTGTGGTTATGTTGCTGTCCTTTGGTGCCCATCATATGATTGCGCGCGTGGATCACACCCTAGGGTTAGTTGTATGTTGATAGGACTATGTATTGGAGGGCAAGAGTGACAGAAGCTTCAACCTAGCATAGAAATTGATGCATACGGGATTGAAGGGGGACCAATATATCTTAGTGCTATGGTTGGGTTTTACCTTAATGAACATTAGTAGTTGCGGATGCTTGCTAATAGTTCCAATCATAAGTGCATAGAATTCCAAGTCAGGGATGACATGCTAGCAGTGGCCTCTCCCACATAATACTTGCTATCGGTCCAGTAAAGTAGTCAATTGCTTAGGGGCAATTTCGCAACTCCTACCACCACTTTTCCACAGTCGCTATATTTACTTTATTGTTTCTTTATCTAAACAGCCCCTACTTTTCATTTACGTAATCTTTATTATCTTGCAAACCTATCCAACAACACCAACAAACTACTTCTAGTTTCATACTAGTTCTAGGTAAAGCGAACGTCAAGCGTGCATAGAGTTGTATCGGTGGTCGATAGAACTTGAGGGAATATTTGTTCTACCTTTAGCTCCTCATTGGGTTCGACACTCTTACTTATCGAAAACTGTTGCGATCCCCTATACTTGTGGGTTATCACACCTCCGCCCACCGCCGGCGAGCGGAGCCGCCGAAGATGCACGCCGGCACCAGAGCCAGCAGGCCAGTGCCACCCTCGCATCCCTCTCTCTTCCCCTCTCTTTCTCCCCAATGCTAACCGCCTCGTCAGCCTCTTCCTTCGCAGGGAGCCGCCGCCACCCATGTTGCACCGTCCGTCGCCATTGTTCCCCGTCTACGCCGGGAATGAGATACCCAGGGCCGGATCCGCTCGGATCCGCTCGTTTCCGGTCACCCCACCGTCCTCGAGCACCCTCACCAGAGCTTCGCCACCGCAAGCCACGCCGCCGGCCCTCTGCTCGTGTGGGCGCGAGATGAGGACGACGTCCAGGCCGCCCCATCGCCCTGGTGGGCCCCGCTCGGCCTCCAAGGCCCAGCAACCGGCCTGCTACCCCTCCGATCTGGGCCTTGGCCCAAGGTGAGCCACCCACACCCCACGCGCCCTTTTCTTTTTCCCACTGTTGGGCCAGTCAGTTTCAGTCCATAGACATTTTTTTCATTCTACAAATTTATCAATTTCCTGGCCTTTGCATATTTACAGAAAATGCCATCATATTGATATGCTCATAACTAAATGATCGTGCATCGGATTAAAACAAACTTTATATGTAAAATGCTTAGATTTCCAACTAGTTTCCTTTTATGCAATTTTCATCCAGGTTAAAAATGTTTAAAATGCTGTTTGTGTTTATTTTGCATAATGCCATGTTAAAAATGTTTTATTTCAAAACTAAATAACCATAGCTCCATTTTAAATAATCTTTATATGTAAATGGGGTAGAAAAATGCATAGATTAACATGGTGTCAGTAATTTGCATGTTTAACAACTCTAAAATTGTGTATAGGGCAGAAAAGTACCAACTTTAAAATATGCACATGAGGATTTTTCCAGACTTGTTGCTTGTTGTTCCGGCCTCATTTAAACTTGCCTAGATAGGTATTTTTATTATGCTTCACCTCTTTCCATGTTTAAGAACATTTAATATTGTTGGATACATAAACGAGAGTGAACTAAATGTTTGAATGTGGTGTTTCATCAATATGCAACTCGTTGCATATTGAGCTCCACTTAATTTGTAGTATTGTCTGTGCATATTGCCATGCCTCATTAAACCGGACATGCATCATACTTGGTTGTGCATCATCCCATGTTTATGTGATGGTTGTTTACTATGTTGCTTGCTTCTTTCCGGGTTGCTTCTCTCGTTAGCTTCGGTTTCGTTCCTAAGTTGTGAGGATTCGTTCGACTACGTTGGGTCGTCTACTTCTTGGACTCGTTCTTCTCCCTTGCGAGATCTCAGGCAAGATGACCATACCCTCGATATCACTTCTATATTTCCTTGCTAGTTGTTCGTTATATCGCTACGTCGCGCTACCTACCACTTGTTATATCATCCCTCCCATGTTGCCATGTCAAGCCTCTAACCCACCTTCCTAGCAAACCGTTGTTTGACTATGTAACCGCTTTTGCTCAGCCCCTCTTATAGCGTTGCTAGTTGTAGGTGAAGTTGAAGTTTGTTCCATGTTGGAACATGGATATGTTGGGATATCACATTATATCTTATTTAGTTAATGCAACTATATACTTGGTAAAGGGAGGAAGGCTCGGCCTTATGCCTGGTGTTTTGTTCCACTGTTACCGCCCTAGTTTCTGTCATACCGGTGTTATGTTACTTGATTTTGCGTTCCTTACGCGGTTGGGGATTTATGGGACCAACTTGAAAGTTCGTTTTGAATAAAACTCCTCCAGCAAGGCCCAACCTTGGTTTTAAATTACCTAACAACCTATTACCCTTCCCTTGGGTTGGCCAACCCGAGGGTCATCTTTATTTTAACCCCTGGGCCAGTGCTTCTCTAAGTGTTGGTCCGAACTAGAGTCCTTTGCAGCGCCACCTCGGGGAAACTTGAGGGCTGGTTTTAGTTGTACGGAGTGCTCATCCGGTGTGCCCTAAAAATGAGATACATGCGACTCCTATCGGGACTGTCGGCACATCGGGCGGCTTTGCTGGTCTTTTTTTACCATTGTCGAAATGTCTTGTAGCCGGGATTCCGAGACTGATCGGGTCTTTCCGGGAGAAGGAATATCCTTCGTTGGCCGTGAGAGATTGTGATTGGCTAAGTTGGGACACCCCTGCAGGGTATAAACTTTCGAGAGCCATGCCCGCGGTTATGTGGCATATGGGAATTTGTTAATCTCCAGTTGTAGAGAACTTGACACTTGACTTAGCTAAAATGCATTAACCGTGTGTGTAGCCGTGATGGTCTCTTTTCGGCGGAGTCTGGGAAGTGAACATAGTTCTTGTGTTATGGTTGTGCGTAAGTAGTTTTAGGATTACTTCTTGATCACTTCTAGCTTCACGACTGTTGCGTTGCTTCTCTTCTCGATCTTATTTGCGTATGTTAGTCGCCATATTTTCTTAGCACTAGCTGCAGATCCACCTCTGTACCCTATCCTACCCATAAGCTTAAATAGTCTTGATCTCGCGGGTGTGAGATTGCTGAGTCCTCGTGACTCACGGATACTTCCAAATAGTTGCAGGTGCCGATAATACCAGTGCCAGTGGCACAACCGAGCTCAAGTGGGAGTTCGACGAGGATCTGGGTCGTTACTACGTTTTATTTCCTGATGATCAATAGTGGAGCCCAGTTGGGACGATCGGGGATCTAGCATTTGGGGTTGTCTTCTTTTATTTTGGCTCCGTAGTCGGACCTAAATTGTACTCTGGATGATGTATGTTTAACTTGTTGTTTGTGTGAAGTGGCGATTGTAAGACAACTCTTTATCCCTTTCTTATTTGGTACATGGGATTGTGTGAAAATTACCCCTCTTGCGACAAAACCACCATGCGGTTATGCTTCTAAGTCGTGCCTCGACACGTGGGAGATATAGCCGCATTCTCGGTGTTACAGGTTGGTAATCAGAGTCATCCCCGACTTAGGAGCCCCCTGCTTGATCGAATCACTGATGTTGTTGAGTCTAGAACAAATGTTTTGAGTCTTAGGATTATATATATATCGAAGAGTAGGATTCTTTTTACTCTTTAGTCCCTTCATCGCTCTGGTGAGGTCTCCTGACGTAGAAGTTTTGACTTTCCTCTCCTCAAATTTCACGAATTTTTTTAGGATCACGCGGGTATCTTGGAATCATTCCGATAGTCTTGTGACGAGAATATTGTTCTTGGTGCCTCCTGACATTTAGGGGTTGTGGCAGTGTCCCAGGGAGTTGAGCTCCGAGGTGTTGTCGTCACAATTTTATCGTTGCAGTTTTGGAATACCTGAGTTTCGCCGACATCGAAAATCTCTTTTATGCAGTTGTTGGTGAGATAACCTCGACGCCACCTAGTACTGGGGCGGGAATTCAGGAGTATTGCCATAACTCGTATAACGGATGCCTTTCGAAGGTTGAGGTACATGATTTCCGAAGGTTTCTTGGTTATGTGTTGAAGGATGGATACAGCTGGATGTAGGGATTGTTAGTTTGGGTGAGATATTATGCTTGCCCTGTATCCCCAACACCTGATTGCATAACCAGAAAATTTCGGGAGTTTATAGGTGGGAATTCAAGTAGTTCCTAGAATATCTTTCTGACAGATGCATGATATCTCAGAATAATTCATTCCAGATTTCAGCTCTTGTTCTCCAAATCTTACCGGTGCATCATTCAAGCATTCTTTAATCAGTCCGCGATCTCTTCGTTCTCTTGCATCTTGATTCTCTTAAGTATCGTCATTCATTTTCCAATTCTTCCTGGTGAATTGTGCTTTTGCCACTTTCCATTTCAATTCTTACGGTGGTTTGTTCAAGATTCTTCTTCCTTCGTTTTCATATCAATTCATTCGTTGTTTCCAAATCCTACCGGTGGTTCATTGAAGACCTTCCCAAGTTGGCACTATATCTATCTTAATCCTTTCTATGAGAATAAGTAGTATGCCAAATCCGTTGCTTGTCATCAATCTAAATTGGTGAAGGATACGCATAACGTAATTCTTATTATTGTTTCATCCAAGTGATCTAATTTCTTCTTTCTAGAGCTGTTCATCACGTCACATTCTCGGTTCGAGATGCTTCATCTTTTCTTTCCCGGAGTTCCAAGATCTCTCAATTATATCACCACAAAGATTCATCTAAATCATTGCAAGGATTCGCCTTGTGTTTTCAACTTATCTTTCTTTATATCATCCTTTTATTACTGGAGTTCTTCATGGAGGCTCTACATGATGGTTCATCAAGGATTTAATTCCTTCTTGAAGTGTTCATCGAGATTCTTATCAGAGGAGCTCAAGTATTCTTCATCTTGCATCTCGAAGTGCAATTCTTTCTACCTTATCTTTTGAGATGGCATTATGTCATTTCTGACAATTTCTTTGTGTTTCATGATTCACAAGTTCAGGAATGACATATTTTAAACCCATCATTTTCAATTCATTCATGAGAGCCTTTGCAACCCATCAATCTCTTCATTGGAATTATCTTGGGTTATATTTAACCTAAAGCCTTCCCTAAGGATTGTTGCTATCTATGTTGCTCATAAATGACCCAAGTTCTTCATTTATCCTCCGGGTGAAATAAGTTTCTCGTCTCCTTGTGGACATCAATCCAATCTTTTGTTTCTGTAGTGGTAGAGTTTCACCTCATAGTTTCGAGATGTTCTCCATAAGTCCACTACAAGCTTGTTCTTTTCGTTGGTGGTTTTCCAACAATTCCATTATAACCTTCTTGGAAGGGTGTTTTCCAAGCTCATTTGTGGCAGAAGTTGTCATTTTCTTCTCAATTCTTTCCTTTCCAACGATTCAACTTCTATTCTTTCGTTCCGGAGGCATAGTGATGTTACTCTCTTCACCCATCATCCCATTTTTGTCAAATATCATGTTATTTCCTTTTGCTTATCCATTCAACCGGAGTGTCGTGTCCTTCATTCAAGTTCTCTCATCTTATCAAGTTTTGCCTCACTTCTCAACCGGAGTGCCGTCTGAAATCTTTCTTACCCCTTCTGCCATTCTTTCAATAGTTCCGGAGGCAGTGTGTTGTTGATCTCATCAAGTATCCTCTCATCTTGTCAAGTTCATGTTGAATTCTTTCCATTTACAGTCGGAGTGCTGTCCAAATTATATCATTCTTATTCCTTCTCTATCTTGTTTTAACCGGAGTGTTGTGGCTATCATTCCTCTCCTAACCGGACTCTCATCCAAGTGCTTTCCTTTTGCCAAGCTCATATTCTTTAACTTCCATTTCCAATCGGAGTGTTGTCGTAATTGATCCTTATCGTTCCTTGTACATCTCGTTTCTACCGGAGTGCTTGCATGTACTTCTTGTCCATTGCAACCCTTTTTCTTATGTCTTTCAACCTACAAGGTTCTAGTAATGTTCCTTGTTCCTCTTTTCTAACAGAGTGTTTTCAACTTTGTTCATCTTTGTTGTATTCTTTCTTTAAATTTGTTCAACCTCACAAGGTTCTTTGGTTTCACTCATTTGTCAAAGAAGCAGCTTAGTTTTACCTCTTCTCTTCCTCTTCCGCTTCTCTCCGGTGCCATCCTTAGATCTTGGGACGAGATCCTCTTGTAGTGGTGGAGTGTTGTAACGCCCCGAGACCGATGCACCACGTGTCTTCCAGTTATTCGCTGTTGTTGCCTTGTCATTCGCTTGCATGTTGCATCTTGCCATGTCATCATGTGCATTGCATCATCATGTTTTCAAAACTTGCATCCGACCTGGCCTCCCTGTTCCTTCTGTTGTCCGTTCTGAGTCTAGACACACTTGCACGCGCTCGCGAGACCTCCGAGATATTATTTTATAAGTGGCCGGAAAATGTTCTCGGAATGGGTTGAAAGTTGGCGTGCAGTCTTATTATAGTGTAGGTAGACTGTCTGTCAAGTTTCGTCACATTCAGAGCTCGTTTGATAGCCCAACCATTAAACATATAACGCCATTATAGCCGGTCATACGTCGGACGTTTTCGGTCTCCAGAAACTGCTGTCGGGCCTCTGTTCTTCCCTCTCTTCCAAGCCCAACCCCCCTATACACAGTCCATTTAGCCCACCTACCTACCCCCTCCGCTCCGGACCGTCCAATGGCGATCGAACGGCTCCGAAACGGCCTCAAACCCCCTAACCCTAGCCCCCTTGCCTTATATAGATCCCCTCCATGCCATTTTGGGTACCCCTAGCCTTCCCCTACCCTCAGCAGTCGCATCCCCCTCGAAATCAGTGCCACCGGCCTTGATTTCCGTGCCTAGCCGCTACAGATCCGCCACTTGGCGCCGACCAACGAGTCAGCCGCGGCCGACCAGATGCGCGCAGCCAACCCCCACGCGCCATATCGCGTCCCCTGCGCGCCTCTACCTCCCACCTCCCCGCGTGGCCCGCCAAGACCCAGATCGGGCCCTGGGAAGTCCATCTGGGCCCGAGATTGCCGCCGCTCCCGCAGGAACTCCACCTGTCCCCGAGCAACCCGCGCCCCCGCCGCCGTTCGTCGCCTCCGCCCACCGCCGGCGAGCGGAGCCACCGGAGATGCACGCCGGCGCCGGAGCCAGCAGGCCAGTGCCGCCCTCGCCTCCCTCCGTCTTCCTCTCTCTCTCTCTCTCCCCATCGTTAACCGCCTCTTCGGCCTCTTCCTTCGCAGGGAGCCACAGCTGCCCATGCTGCGCCATCCTTCGCCGTTGTTCCCCGCCGATGCCGGGAACGAGATACCCAGGCCCGGATCGGCTCGTTTCTGGTCACCCCGCTGTCCTCGACCACCCTCACTGGAGCTTCGACGCCACAAGCTATGCCGCTGACCCTCTGCTCATGCGGGCGCGGGACGAGGACGACGTCCAGGCCGCCCCATCGCCCTGGTGGGCCTCGCTCGGCCTCCAAGGCCCAGCAACCGGCCTGCTTCCCCTCCGATCTGGGCCTTGGCCCAGGGTGAGCCACCCACACCCCGCGCGCCCTTTTCTTTTTCCCACTGTTGGGCCAGTTAGTTTCGGTCCATAGACGGTTTTTTTTTCATTCTACGAATTTATCAATTTCCTAGCCTTTGCATATTTACAGAAAATGCCACAATACTGATATGCTCATAACTAAATAACCGTGCATCGGTTTAAGACAAACTTTATATGTAAAATTCTTAGATTTCCATCTAGTTTCGTTTTATGCAACTTTCATCCAGGTCAAAAATGTTTAAAATCCTGTTTGTGTTTATTTTGCATAATGCCATGTTAAAAATGTTTTATTTCATAACTAAATAACCGTAGCACCATTTTAAATAATCTTTATATGTAAATGGGGTAGAAAAATGCATAGATTAACATGGTGGCAGTACTTTGCATGTTTAAAAACTCTAAAATTGTGTAGAGGGAAGAAAAGTACCAACTTTAAAATATGCACATGAGGATTTTTCGGACTTGTTGCTTGTTGTTCCGGCCTCATTTAAACTTGCCTAGATAGGTAGTCTTATTATGCTTCACCTCTTGCCATGTTCAAGAACATTTAATATTGTTGGGTACATAAACAAGAGTGAACTAAATGTTTGAATGTGGTGTTTCATCAATATGCAACTCGTTGCATATTGAGCTCCACTTAATTTTTAGTATTGTCTGTGCATATTGCCATGCCTCATTAAATCGGACATGCATCATACTTGGTTGTGCATCATCCCATGTTTATGTGATGGTTGTTTACTATGTTGCTTGCTTCTTTCCGGGCTACTTCTCTCGTTAGCTTCGGTTTCGTTCCGAAGTTGTGAGGATTCGTTTGACTACGTTGGGTCGTCTACTTCTTGGACTCGTTCTTTTTCCTTGCAAGATCTCAGGCAAGATGACCATACCCTTGATATCACTTCTATCTTTGCTTGCTAGTTGTTCGTTCTATCGCTACGTCGCGCTACCTACCACTTGTTATATCATCCCTCCCATGTTGCCATGTCAAGCCTCTAATCCACCTTCCTAGCAAACTGTTGCTCGACTATGTTACTACTTTTGCTCAGCCCCTCTTATAGTGTTGCTAGTTGCAGGTGAAGCTGAAGTTTGTTCCATGTTGGAATATGGATATGTCGGGATATCACATTATCTCTTATTTAATTAATGCACCTATATACTTGGTAAAGGGTGGAAGGCTCGGCCTTATGCCTGCTGTTTTGTTACACTCTTGCCACCCTAGTTTTCGTCATACCGGTGTTATGTTCCTTGATTTTACGTTCCTTACGCGGTTGGGGATTTATGGGACCCCCTTAACAGTCTGCTTTGAGTAAAACTCCTCCAGCAAGGTCCAACCTTGGTTTTACATTTGCCTAACAAACTATTACCCTTCCCTTGGGTCGGCCAACCCGAGTGTCATCTTTATTTTAACCCCCTGGGCCAGTGCTTCTCTAAGTGTTGGTCCGAACTAGAGTCCTTTGCAGTGCCACCTCGGGGAAACTTGAGGGCTGGTTTTAGTTGTACGGAGTGATCATCCGGTGTGCCCTGAGAACGAGATACGTGCAACTCCTATCGGGATTGTCGGCACATCGGGCGGCTTTGCTGGTCTTGTTTTACCATTGTCAAAATGTCTTGTAACTGGGATTCCGAGACTGATCAGGTCTTTCTGGGAGAATTAATATCCTTCGTTGACCATGAGAGATTGTGATGGGCTAAGTTGGGACACCCCTGCAGGGTATAAACTTTCGAGAGCCGTGCCCGCGGTTATGTGGCAGATGGGAATTTGTTAATGTCCGGTTGTAGAGAACTTGACACCTGACTTAATTAAAATGGATCAATCATGTGTGTAGCCATGATGGTCTCTTTTCGGCGGAGTCCGGGAAGTGAACACGGTTCTTGTGTTATGGTTGTGCGTAAGTAGTTTCAGGATCACTTCTTGATCACTTCTAGCTTCACGACCATTGCGTTGCTTCTCTTCTCGCTCTTATTTGCGTATGTTAGCCACCATATTTGCTTATCGCTTGCTGCAGCACCATCTCCGTACCCCATCCTACCCATAAGCTTAAATAGTCTTGAGCTCGCGGGTGTGAGATTGCTAAGTCCTCGTGACTCATGGATACTTCCAAACAGTTGCAGGTGCCGATGATACCAGTGCTAGTGGCGCAACAGAACTCAAGTGGGAGTTCGATGAGGATCTGGGTCGTTACTACGTTTTGTTTCCCGATGATCAGTAGTGGAGCCCAGTTGGGACGATTGGGGATCTAGCATTTGGGGTTGTCTTCTTTTATTTTGGTTCCATAGTCGGACCTTGATTGTACTCTGGATGATGTATGTTTAACTTGTTGTTTGTGTGAAGTGGCGGTTGTAAGCCAACTCTTTATCCCTTTCTTATTCAGTACATGGAATTGTGTGAAGATTACCCCTCTTGCGACAAAACCACCATGCGGTTATGCCTCTAAGTCATGCCTCGACACATGGGAGATATAGCCACATCGTGGGTGTTACAGCGGCACTGGCCTGCTATCGAGGTGCTCGCCGGTGGCGAGGCTCCGGTGGCCGGCGAGTGTAGGACGGCGGCGATGGAGATCGGGTGCTGGCTGATCTTGGTGAGGGAGGTTGGAGCTCGGGACAAGCGGGATCCGGCGGCAGCGGGGTTCAGGCCCGCTTTAGCCCACGGCAGGCCGCGCGGTGGGAGACGGCTGGGTGGACACATGGCCTGCTTTGATTGGCTGCAGGAGGTGGCTGGCGGTGTCTCGGCCAATCAGGAGGCGACATGTGGCGGGGATGAGATGGCTGCACCGGAATTTGAGGAGGGAAGCAGCGGCGCCGGTGACAAGTGGCGGCGGGGCAGCGCTTGGGCACGGATTTCAAGGATGATGCGATGGCTGGAGGTGGGAGGAGGCTAGGAGGGGTAGGGTTTTGCCAAAAATGGAGGGGAAGACCTACTATATATATCAAGGGGGGCTAGGTTAGGGGAATTAGCTCCGTTTCGGAGTCGTTCGATCACCATCGGATGGTCCGGAGCGGAGGGGGTAGGTTGGTGGGCTAGAAGGACTGTGTAGAGGGGGTTGGGCTGAGAAGAGAGGGAAGAAGTGAGGCCCGACAGCAGTTTCCGGAGACCGAAAACGTCCGACGTATGACCGGCTATAATGCCGCTATATGTTAAACGGTTGGGCTATCAAACAAGCTCCGAATGCGATGAAACTTGGCAGGCGGCCTACTGACAACATAACACCACCGCATGCCAACTTTCAACCCATTCCGAGAACATTTCCATACCACTTATAAAATAATATTTTGGAGGTGCCGCGAGCGCGTGCAAGTGTGCCTGGACTCAGAACGGACAACAGAGAGAACTGGGGGAACCCGGACGGATGCAAGTTTTGAAAACATGATGATGCAATGCACATGATGACATGGCATGATGCAATATGCAAGAGAATGACAAGGCAACAACAACGAATAACTGGAAGACACCTAGCGCAATGGACTCGGGGCGTCACATGACTTTTTGCGGTGTGTTTGTTGGGATCCGATGAAGTTTGAGTTTATGATCAGATCTATATCCATGAATATTATCTGAGTCTTCTTTGATCTCTTATATGCACGATTATTTATAGCCTCATATTTCTTCTCTGAATCTTTGGTTTAGTTAGGCCATCTAGATTGATTTTTCTTGCAGTGGGAAGAGGTGCTTTGTGATGGGTTAGATCTTACAGTGTCCTCACCTAGTGACAGAAGGGGCAGCGAGGCACACATGTATCGTTGCTATTAAGGATAAAAAGATGGGGTCTATTCCTACATGAATAGATCTTGTCTACATCATGGCATCGATCTTATTGCATTACTCCATTTCTCCATGAACTTAATACACTAGATGCATGCTGGATAGCAGTCGATGTGTGTTGTAATAGTAGTAGATGCAGGCAGGAGTCGGTCTACTAATCTTGGACGTGATGTCTATATTCATGATCATTGCCTTGGATATCATCATAATTATTTGTTGTTCTATCAATTGCCCAACATTAATTTCTTTACCCATCGTGTGCTATTTTCTTGAGAGAAGCCACCCGTGAAATCTACAACCCTCGGGTCTGTCTTTTATCATATTTGCTTTCCGATCTATCTTTTGCCATATTTGTTTTCAGATCTATATTTCCAAAAACCCAAAAATACCTTGCTACACTTTTTCTTTACTTATTTTATTTTGCATTTTAACAAGATCTATTTATCCAACCTTATACAAATTTATCTATCTTTTTACTGTGGAGGGATTGAAAACCCCTCTTACGCATTGGGTTGCAAGTATTTGTTCTTTGTGTGCAGGAACCGTTTACATAGTGTTGCTTGGTTCTCCTACTGGATTGATACCTTGGTTTCACAACTGCAGGAAATACCTACCGTAGCTGTACTGCGTCATCTCTTCCTCTTTGGGGAAATACCGATGCAGTTTCAAGCCGAATCAGCGACCGTGGGATAGGTGCCATCCTGCAATAGCAGGGGCATCCGATCGCCATCATGAGAAAAGCACTCAACCCTCGCTATCAAGGTGTGTCCACATACGAGAAAGAGTACTTGGCTATCATTGTAGCCGTGGATCAATGGTGCCTATACCTGCAGCATGCGGAATTCAACATACTCACTGACTAGAAGAGCTTGATCCACCTGGAGCACCAACGCCTGACAACTCCTTGGCAACAAAAGGTATTCACTAAGATCCTTGGCCTGTGTTACCACATCCGCTACAAGAAGGGAGTCAAGAATGCTAGCATGGATGCCTTGTCCTGCGCCAACCCAAGCAACACACTCTTCTCCACCTCCTCATGCAGCCCCGTGTGGCTTGAAGATGTCGTCAACAACTACCACACCAACTGTCAGGTCTCGCGACTGCTATCGCAACTTGCTCTCAGAGAGGACCCGAAAGGAAGATTTTCTATTTAGTAAGGAGTAATCTATTTTCGCGACATGATTTGTCTGGGAGGGAGCACTCAAATGCAACATAAGATAATATCAGCCTTCCATGATAGTCCAATTGGGGGCCATTCAGGTTTTCCAGTTACATACCGTCGCATCAGACGCCTCTTTGCATGACCTAAGATGAAGTCACAAATCCTGTAGTACGTTCCTATTGCCAGGTGTGTCAGTAAGCTAAACCATACCGTGCAACATCTCTAGGACTACTGCTGCCTCTATAGACCCCACAACAACCATGGGATCGCATCTCCATGGATTTCGTTGACGGCCTGCCCAGTCGAGCAAGTTCAACTATTTATTGGTGCTCGTCGACAAATGCACTAAATTTTCTTACTTCCTCCCACTGGCTCATCCATAAACGACAGCCTCAGTAGCACAACTATACATGCACCAGATCTACAGGACATGTGGTCCATCCAAGGCGTCCGTCTCTGACATGGACCCGATTTTTACTAGTCATTTATGGTAAGAGCTATTCAGCAGTGCAGGCACGAAGCTCCATCTAAGCATCACAAATCACCCCCAAAACAACGGGCAAACAGAGCATGTCAACCAGTGCGTCGAGACTTTCCTCCGCTGTTTCACTCAAGCATGTCCGAGAAGATGAAGCTTTTGGATTCCTCTTGCTCAATTTTGGTACAACAACGCCCACCACTCCGCTATTGGCATGACACCATTCAAGGTGCTATTTGGGTATGAACCTTGCCAGTTGGGGATCTTTGTGAACAGTGTTTGTTCAGTGCTAGCTCTTCAATCATGGCTGGACGAACGTGCAACAGTCTAAGACCTATTCCAGCAGGACTTGAGGAGAGCACAACAGCTCATGAAAGGCCAAGCCAACCAGAGAAGATCTTTTAGGTCATTCCAAGTGGGCAAACAAGTATTCCTCAAGCTGCAACCGTACATTCAGTCATCGGTGGCACCAAGAGTGAATCACAAATTGGCCTACAAGTTCTACGAGCCGTTTCTCATCATCGACAAGATGAACGATGTGGCCTACAAACTACAACTTCCTCCTGAAGCAATGGTGCACCCAGTGTTTCATGTCTCGCTACTTCGCTGCGCTTTGCTCCCCGGTATGTCAGTGGAACCTCAGCTACCTCATTGCTCTGACGACTTCGCTGTACCAGTGGTAGTTCTGCAAACTCACTAGCGTAAGAAGAATGGTGGTGTGCAAGAACAAGCAAAGTTGTGGTGATCCAACTCTGACTCTCTGGGCACCACGTGGGAGGACAAGGTCAGCCTCATGGCGCGCTTTCCGCATGCAGAGGCTTGGGGTCAAGCCTCATCTCAAGGGGAGGGGGATGTTAGCGCCCCTGACGAGCATGGCCCACTGAGCAACACCCACATCCACACCTCAACTGCTGATACGTCTCCAACGTATCTATAAATTTTTCTTGTTCCATGCTATTATATTATCATTCTTGGATGTTTTACAATCATATTATAGCAACTTTATATCATTTTTTTGGACTAACCTATTAACATAGTGCCCAGTGCCAGTTGCTGTTTTTGCTTGTTTTTTACTTCGCAGAAAATCAATACCAAATGGAGTCCAAACGTAGAAAACTTTTTGGAGATTTTTCTGGACCAGAAGACACCTGTTGGGCCAAATAAGTACCAAAGGGGGGATCCGAGGGGAGCACAACCCACCTGGGTGCTGCTAGGGGCCCAGGCGTGCCCTGGTGGGTTGTGCCCACCTCGGCCGCCTCCCACACCGCCTCTTTGCTCTATAAACACCCCAAAAATCCAAAAACCCTATGGGAGTCTACGAAACACAATTCCAGCCGCCGGAAGTTCCGGAACCACCAGATCCAATCTAGATACCATCACAGAGGGGTTCATCATCCTCATTGGTGCCTCTCCAATGATACGTGAGTAGTTTATTGTATACCTATGGGTCCGTAGTCAGTAGCGAGTGATGTCTACTACACAACCTTCTTCTTGTAGACGTTGTTGGGCCTCCAAGTGCAGAGATTTGTAGGACAATAGCAAATTTCCCTCAAGTGGATGACCTAAGGTTTATCAATCCGTAGGAGTAGGATGAAGATGGTCTCTCTCAAGCAACCCTGCAACCAAATAACAAAGAGTCTCTTGTGTCCCCAACACACCCAATACAATGGCAAATTGTATAGGTGCACTAGTTCGGCGAAGAGATGGTGATACAAGTGGTATATGGATGGTAGATAAAGGTTTTTGTAATCTGAAAATATAAAAACAGCAAGGTAACTAATGATAAAAGTGAGTGTAAACGGTATTGCAATGCTTGGAAACAAGGCCTAGGGTTCATACTTTCACTAGTGCAAGTCCTCTCAACAATAATAACATAATTGGATCACATAACTATCCCTCAACATGCAACAAAGAGCCACTCCAAAGTCACTAATAGCGGAGAACAAACGAAGAGATTATGGTAGGGTACGAAACCACCTCAAAGTTATTCTTTCCAATCAATCCGTTGGGCTATTCCTATAAGTGTCACAAACAGCCCTAGAGTTCGTACTAGAACAACACCTTAAGACACAAATCAACCAAAACCCTAATGTCACCTAGATACTCCAATGTCACCTCAAGTATCCGTGGGTATGATTATACGATATGCAACACACAATCTCAGATTCATCTATTCAACCAACACATAGAACCTCAAAGAGTGCCCCAAAGTTTCTACCGGAGAATCACGACGAAAACGTGTGCCAACCCCTATGCATAGGTTCATGGGAGGAACCCGCAAGTTGATCACCAAACCATACATCAAGTGAATCACGTGGTATCCCATTGTCACCACAGATACGCACAACAAGACATACGTCAAGTGTTCTCAAATCTTTAAAGACTCAATCTGATAAGATAACTTCAAAGGGAAAACTCAATCCATTACAAGAGAGTAGAGGGGGAGAAATATCATAAGATCCAACTATAATAGCAAAGCTCGCGATACATCAAGATCGTATCACCTCAAGAACACGAGAGAGAGAGAGATCAAACACATAGCTACTGGTACATACCCTCAACCCCGAGGGAGAACTACTCCCTCCTCGTCATGGAGAGCACCGGGATGATGAAGATAGCCACCGGAGAAGGATTGCCCCCTCCGGCAGGGTGCCGAAATGGGTCTAGATTGGCTTTCAGTGGCTACGGAGGCTTCTGGCGGCGGAACTCCCGATCTATTGTGCTCCCTGATCATTTTAGGGTATATGGAGATATATTGGAGGAAGAGGTATGTCCGGGGAGCCACGAGGGGCCCACGAGGGTGGAGGGCGCGCCTAGGGGGGTGGGCGCGCCCCCTGCCCCGTGGTTTCCTTGTTGCTTCCCTTACGTGGACTGCAAGTCTCCCAGGTTGCTTTCCTTCCAAAATAAGTTCCATGAAGTTTCACGTCAATTGGATTCCGTTTGATTTTCCTTTTCTGCGATACTCTAAAACAAGGAAAAAACAGAAACTGGCACTGGGCTCTAGGTTAATAGGTTAGTCCCAAAAATCATATAAAATAGCATATAAATGCATATAAAACATCCAAGGTTGATAATATAATAGCATGGAACAATAAAAAATTATAGATACGTTAGAGACGTATCAGCATCCCCAAGCTTAATTCCTGCTCGTCCTCGAGTAGGTAAATGATAAAAAATAGAATTTTTGATGTGGAATGCTACCTAACATATTTCTCTAAGTAATTCTTCTTTATTTTGGCAAGAATATTCAGATCCATAAGATTCATGAAAAAAGTTTAATATTGACATGAAAATAATAATACTTCAAGCATACTAACTAAGCAACCGTGTCTTCTCAAAATAACATGGCCAAAGAAAGTTCATCCCTACAAAATTATATAGTTTAGTCATGCTCCATTTTTGTCACACAAGAATGCTCTCATCATGCACAACCCCGATGACAAGCCAAGCAATTGTTTCATACTTTAGTAATCTCAAACCTATAAACTTTCAGGCAATATATGAGTGCGAGCCATGGACATAGCACTATGGGTGGAATAGAATATGATGATGGGGGTTATGTGGAGAAGACAAAAAGGAGAAAGTCTCACATCAACGAGGCTAATCAATGAGCTATGGAGATGCTCATCGATTGATGTTAATGCAAGGAGTAGGGTTTGCCATGCAACAGATGCACTAGAGCTATAAATGTATGAAAGCTCAACAAAAGAAACTAAGTGGGTGTGCATCCAACTTGCTTGCGCACGAAGACCTAGGGCACTTGAGGAGGCCCATTGTTGGAATATACAAGCCAAGTTCTATAATGAAAAATTCCCACTAGTATATGAAAGTGACAAAACAAGAGACTCTCTATCATGAGGATTATGGTGCTACTTTGAAGCACAAGTGTGGCAAAGGA
Source organism: Triticum aestivum (assembly GCF_018294505.1). Lineage (NCBI taxonomy): Eukaryota > Viridiplantae > Streptophyta > Magnoliopsida > Poales > Poaceae > Triticum > Triticum aestivum. Next base: position 312,183,064 of record NC_057803.1, read on the forward strand.
TAGTAGCATTGTCCCTTATCTCTTTTTCTCTCATTTTTTTGGGGCCTTCTCTTTTTTATGGCCTTTCTCTCTCTTTTTTGGGCCTTCTTTTTTATGGCCTTTCTCTTTTTTGGGCCTTCTCTTTTTATGGCCTTTATCTTTTTTTATTCCTCACTTGGGACAATGCTCTAGAAAATGATGATCATCACACTTCTATTTATTTACAACTCAATGATTACAACTCGACACTAGAACAAAGTATGACTCTATATGAATGCCTCCGGCAGTGTACCAGGATATGAAATGAACCAAGAGTGACATGTATGAAATAATTATGAACGGTGGCTTTGCCACAAATACTATGTCAACTACATGATCATGCTAAGCAATATGACAATGATGAATGTGTCATGATAAACAGAATGGTGGAAAGTTGCATGGCAATATATCTCGGAATGGCTATGGAAATGCCATAATAGGTAGGTATGGTGGCTGTTTTGAGGAAGATATAAGGAGGTTTATGTGTGAAAGAGCGTATCATATCACGGGGTTTGGATGCACCGGCAAAGTTTGCACCAACTCTCAATGTGAGAAAGGGCAATGCATGGTACCGAAGAGGCTAGCAATGATGGAAGGGTGAGAGTGCGTATAATCCATGGACTCAACATTAGTCATAAAGAACTCACATACTTATTGCAAAAATCTACAAGTCATCAAAAACCAAGCACTACACGCATGCTCCTAGGGGGATAGATTGGTAGGAAAAGACCATCGCTCGTCCCCGACCGCCACTCATAAAGAAGCCAATCAAATAACACCTCATGCTTCAAATTTATTACATAACATTTACCATACGTGCATGCTACGGGACTTGCAAACTTCAACACAAGTATTTCTCAATTTCACAACTACTCAACTAGCACAACTTTGATATCACTACCTCCATATCTCAAAACAGTCATCAAGAATCAAACTTCTCTTAGTATTCAATGCACTTATATGAAAGTTTTTATTATATCCCTCTTGGATGCCCATCATATTAGGACTAGTTTAATAACCAAAGCAAATTACCATGCTGTTATAAAGACTCTCAAAATAATATAAGTGAAGCACGAGAGTTCATATATTTCTACAAAATAAAACCACCACCGTGCTTTAAAAAGATATAAGTGAAGCACTAGAGCAAATGACAAACTACTCCGAAAGATATAAGTTAAGCTCAATGAGTAGTCGAATAATTATGCAACTATGTGAAGACTCTCTAAAATTTAAGAATTTCAGATCTTGGTATTTTATTCAAACATCAAGCAAAACAAAATAAAATAAGATGACGCTCCAAGCAAAACACGTATCATGCGGCGGATAAAAATATAGCTCCAAGTAAAGTTACCGATGAACGAAGACGAAAGAGGGGATGCCATCCGGGGCATCCCCAAGCTTAGGCTCTTGGTTGTACTTCAATATTACCTTTGGGTGCCTTGGGCATCCTCAAGCTTAGGATCTTTCCACTCCTTATTCCACAGTCCATCAAATCTTTATCCAAAACTTGAAAACTTCACAACACAAAACTTAAAGTAGAAAACTCGTGAGCTCCGTTAGCGAAAGAAAACAAAAAAAACACTTCAAGGTACTGTAATGAACTCATTATTTATTTATATCGGTGTTAAACCTACTGTATTCCAACTTCTCTATGGTTTATAAACTCTTTTACTAGCCATAGATTCATCAAAATAAGCAAACAACACACGAAAAACAGAATCTGTCAAAAACAGAACAGTCTGTAGTAATATGTAGCTAACACAAACTTCTGGAACCCCAAAAGTTCTAAAATAAATATCTGGACGTGAGTAATTTGTCTATTAATCATCTTCAAAAAGAATTAACTAAATAGAACTCTCCAGTAAAAAATGGCAGCAATTCTCGTGAGCGCTAAAGTTTCTGTTTTTTACAGCATGATCACAAAGACTTTCCCCAAGTCTTCCCAAAGGTTCTACTTGGCACAAACACTAATTAAAAGCAATAAAACCACATCTAAACATAGTCTAGATGAATTATTTATTACTAAACAGGAGCAAAAAGCATGTAATAAAAAATAAAATTGGGTTGCCTCCCAACAAGCGCTATCGTTTAATGCCCCTAGCTAGGCATGATGATTTCAATGATGCTCACATAAAAGATAAGAATTGAAACATAAAGAGAGCATCATGAAGAATATTACTAGAAAATTTAAGTCTAACCCACTTCCTATGCATAGGGATTTTGTGAGCAAACAACTTGTGGGAACAAGAATCAATTTGCATAGGAAGGTAAAACAAGCATAACTTGGAAACTTTAAGCACATAGAGAGGAAACTTGATATTATTGCAATTCCTACAAGCATAAGTTCCTCCCTCATAATAATTTTCAGTAGCATCATGAATGAATTCAACAATATAACTATCACATAAAGCATTCTTTTCATGATCTACAGGCATATAAATTTTATTACTCTCCACACAAGCAAAATTCTTCTCATGAATAATAGTGGGAGCAAACTCAACAAAATAATTATCATGTGAGGCATAATCCAATTGAAAACTAAAATCACGATGACAAGTTTCATGGATATCATTATTCTTTATAGCATACAAATCATCACAATAATCATCATAGATAGAAACTTTGTTCTCATAATCAATTGGAACCTCTTCCGAAATAGTGGATTCATCACAAAATAAAGTCATGACCTCTCCAAATCCACTTTCATCAATATAATCATCATAAATAGGAGGCATTCTTTCATCATAATAAATTTGCTCATCAAAACTTGGTGGACAAAAATATCATCTTCATCGAACATAGCTTCCCCAAGCTTATGGCTTTGCATATCATTAGCATCATGGATATTCAAGGAATTCATACTAACAACATTGCAATCATGCTCATCATTCAAATATTTAGTGCCAAACATTTTAATGCATTCTTCTTCTAATACTTTGGCACAATTTTCCTTTCCATCATACTCACGAAAGATATTAAAAAGATGAAGCGTATGATAAAACTCAATTCCATTTTTTGTAGTTTTCTTTTATAAACTAAACTAGTGATAAACCAAGAAACTAAAAGACTCGATTGCAAGATCTAAAGATATACCTTCAAGCACTCACCTCCCCGGCAACGGCGCCAGAAAAGAGCTTGATGTCTACTACACAACCTTCTTCTTGTAGACGTTGTTGGGCCTCCAAGTGCAGAGGTTTGTAGGACAGTAGCAAATTTCCCTCAAGTGGATGACCTAAGGTTTATCAATCCGTAGGAGGCGTAGGATGAAGATGGTCTCTCTCAAGCAACCCTACAACCAAATAACAAAGAGTCTCTTGTGTCCCCAACACACCCAATACAATGGTAAATTGTATAGGTGCACTAGTTGGGCGAAGAGATGGTGATACAAGTGGTATATGGATGGTAGATAAAGGTTTTTATAATCTGAAATTATAAAAACATCAAGGTAACTAATGGTAAAAGTGAGCGTAAACGGTATTGCAATGCGTTGAAACAAGGCCTAGGGTTCATACTTTCACTAGTGCAAGTTCCCTCAACAATAATAACATAATTGGATCACATAACTATCCCTCAACATGCAACAAAGAGTCACTCCAAAGTCACTAATAGTGGAGAACAAACGAAGAGATTATGGTAGGGTACGAAACCACCTCAAAGTTATTCTTTCCAATCAATCCGTTGGGCTATTCCTATAAGTGTCACAAACAGCCCTAGAGTTCGTACTAGAATAACACCTTAAGACACAGATCAACCAAAACCCTAATGTCACCTAGATACTCCAATGTCACCTCAAGTATCCGTGGGTATGATTATACGATATGCATCACACAATCTCAGATTCATCTATTCAACCAACACATAGAACCTCAAAGAGTGCCCCAAAGTTTCTACCGGAGAATCACGACGAAAACCTGTGCCAACCCCTATGCATATGTTCATGGGCGGAACCCGCAAGTTGATCACCAAAACATACATCAAGTGAATCACGTGGTATCCCATTGTCACTACAGATACGCACGACAAGACATACATCAAGTGTTCTCAAATCTTTAAAGACTCAACCCGATAAGATAACTTCAAAGGGAAAACTCAATCCATTACAAGAGAGTAGAGGGGGAGAAACATCATATGATCCAACTATAATAGCAAAGCTCGCGATACATCAAGATCGTATCACCTCAAGAACACGAGAGAGAGAGATCAAACACATAGCTACTGGTACATACCCTCAGCCCCGAGGGAGAACTACTCCCTCCTCATCATGGAGAGCACCGGGATGATGAAGATAGCCACCGGAGAAGGATTGCCCCCTATGGCAGGGTGCCGGAATGGGTCTAGATTGGCTTTCGGTGGCTACGGAGGCTTCTGGCGGCGGAACTCCCGATCTATTGTGCTGCCCGATCATTTTAGGGTATATGGAGATCTATAGGAGGAAGAGGTATGTCCGGGGAGCCACGAGGGGCCCATGAGGGTGGAGGGCGTGCCTAGGGGGGTGGGCGCCCCCCTGCCTCGTGGCTTCCTCGTTGCTTCCCTTACGTGGACTCCAAGTGTCCCAGGTCGCTTTCCTTCCAAAAATAAGTTCCGTGAAGTTTCACGTCAATTGGACTCCGTTTGATTTTCCTTTTCTGCAATACTCTAAAACAAGGAAAAACAGAAACTGCACTAGGCTCTAGGTTAATAGGTTAGTCCCAAAAATCATATAAAATAGCATATAAATGCATATAAAACATCCAAGGTTGATATTATAATAGCATGGAACAATAAAAAATTATAGATACGTTGGAGACGTATCAGCGAGATGGCTTCCTCTCTCTCTTTTGATTCTCAATACAATGGTCTCTTGGAGATCTATTTGATGTAACTCTTTTTGTGGTGAGTTTGTTGGGATGTGATGCACTTTGAGTTTATGATCAGATCTATTTTATCCATGAAAGTTATTTGAGTTTTGATTCTTATATGCATGATTACTTATAGCCTCGTATTTCTTCTTGGAATCTTTGGTTTAGTTAGGCCAACTAGATCGATTTTTCTTTCCATGGGAAGAGGTGCTTTGTGATGGGTTCGGTCGTGTGGTTTTTTCCCTAGTGATAGAAGGGGCAGCAAGACACGTATTGATCGTTGCCATTAAGGATAACAAGATGGGGTCTATTCCTACATGAATAGATCTTGTCTACATCATGTCATCGTTCTTATTGCATTACTCCGTTTTCCATGAACTTAATACACTAGTTGCATGCTGGATAGCGATCGATGTGTGGAGTAATAGTAGTAGATGCATGCAGGAGTCAGTCTACTAATCTTGGATGTGATGCCTATATAATGATCATTGCCTGAATATTGTCATAATTATTTGAAGTTCTATCAATTGACCAACAGTAATTTGTTTACCCGCCGTATGCTATTTTTCTCAAGAGAAGCCACTAGTGAAATCTATGACCCCCGGGTCTATTATTTATCATATTTGCTTTCCGATCTATTACTTGCCTCTTTTATTTTCAGATCTATTATTCGAAAAACCGAAAAATACCTTGCTGCAATTTTTTGTTATTTATTTTATTTCGTGTTTCTGCGAGATCTATTTATCCAATCTACTACTCTATCTTTTACCTGGGAGGGATTGACAACCCCTCTTACGCGTCGGGTTGCAAGTATTTGTTCTTTGTGTGCATGTACCATTTACATAGTGTTGTTTGCTTCTCCTACTAGTTCGATAACCTTGGTTTCATCACTGAGGGAAATACCTACCATAGCTATGCTGCATCATCTCTTCCTCTTTGGGGAAATACCGACGTACTTCAAGTGACATCAAAAGGAATTTCTGGCACCGTTGCTGGGGAGGATCAAGTCAAGATAGTCTCCTAACAACTCGTGAATTTCTGGCACCGTTGCCGGGGAGACATCATCAACATCTATCAGTGTCCTGATCACAAATCTCATCTCCTTCAATTTACATTATTTTCCATTTGCCTCTCATTTTCATCTCCCCCACTTCAAAAACGTTTTTGCGAAAGGCACAAAACTATTTTCCTTTTTTATTTGCTTTATTTTCGTTTGCCTTTTTCTCATTCGATCTTATGTTTGCTTGTGTTTCCATGCGCCTTCTATTTTTCTTGTATCTTTGCTTGCTAAAAATATATTGTTTTGATCCACTCAAAGTTTTCTACCTGTATCATCTTTGATCCATATGTGCTCGTGCTGAAACCTCAACTAGTTTAGTTGAGGGAAAATCATTAGATGAGCATGCGCATTTTGCGCATCATCGTTGATCTGAAAAAGGGAATCTCTTATGGAATCAAATAAATTGTTTTCTATGCTATGCTTGTAATTTTTGTGAAAATTGTGATTTTACTTGTTTCTCTAAGAACCCTAAAAAACACCTCCCCTATCTATGTGAGTTTAATGACAATGAAATCTTATATTCTTATGCCAAGTAGGTTTATAGTTACTATGATATTGAACAAATTGAAGAATTTGTTGCTTTTAAGGGTGCTTATGAAGTTGCTTCTTTGATTGAAAAGTATGATATTACTCTCTAAAAATCTGAAAATTTTGACACACTTAAATATTGCTATGAAAACTATGCTCATAATGCCTATGTTAAAGAATTTATTGAGAGAATGTCCGATGCTTTGGAAGAAAATAATGATATGGATGAAACTACGGATAACTATGATTCTGTTGATTTGATTGAATTATCCCCTCTTGATGAATATGATGCTTGCTATTCTTGCGGCCATGATGCCAATATTAATGATGCTTACGGAGATGAACTTGCTATAGTTCCTTACATTAAACATGAAATTATTGCTATTGCTCCTAGACTTGATGGCTCCTTGAATGAAAAGCATGATTGCAATGATGTTATTACAAGTTCTATTAATGTCAATTGTGTTAGTTATATGCAAAACCCCAAGCTTGGGGATGCTTGTTTTGTTACGTCTGCTACTTATTGCAATGACCATGATTGGGGTGTTTTTTATTATGATCTTGAAAATTTATTTAAGCCTCATGATGAATATGTTTGCAATTATATTGAAAGTGGGTTCGGAAGAGTGTCAACTCTAGGTAAAAATAATCCCACATATTTGGAGAATGTTCAATCTTATGAAATTTTTGATTAAAGTGGGCTTGGAGAGGTCATGTCTTCATTTGATGATAATCCCACTATTTTGGAAGAGGGTTAACATTGTATGGATCATGTAGAGAATATGTTATGTGATAGCTATATTATTGAATTTGAGTATGATCCCACATGTAATTATTTTGAGAGAGGGAAATATGGTTGTAGAAATTTTCGTGTTACTAAATTACCTCTCGTTGTTTGAGATTTTCAATGTTTTATTCCTCTTCTTTGCATATGTTAGATGTTTCTTGTCTTGATAATTTGTTTGCTTATAAAATTCCTATGCATAGGAAGTATGTTAGACTTAAATGTGTTTGTCATATATTTCATGATGCTCTCTTTGTGTTCCAATTCTTATCTTTCGTGTGAGCATTGTTGAACTCTTATGCCTAGGTAGGGGCATAAAACGATATCGCTTGTTGGGAGGCAACCCAATGAATAAAATTTATATTTGCCTTTATATTTTTGTTCTTGAGTGTTTGCAAAATCATTCCTCTGTTATGATAGTCTTTTTATGTTTCAATTAGTGTTTGTGCCAAGCAAAGCCTTTGGGATCATGTTGGGTGATAGTTGATTTGACCTTGTTGAAAACAAAAACTTTTGCACCAAGTAAAATAATTTTAATAAATCACATAAGTGTGATAAATTTTTTAATTGTTTACATAATATTAATATATAAATTAATTTTCAGAATTTTTGGAGTTACAGAAGTATTCGAAGTTTTCAGATTGCTATAGACTATTCTGTTTTTGACAGATTCTGTTTTCTTTGCATTGTGTGCTTATTTTGATGAATCTATGGACTTTATCGGGGGGTATAAGCCATAGTAACGTTGTAACACAGTAGATATAATGCAAAAAAAATATGAATGGGTTTGCAATAGTACTTAGAGTAGTGATTTGCTTTGTTATACTAACAGATCTCACGAAGGTTTTGTTGAGTTTCGTGTGATTGAAGTTTTCAAGTTTTGGGTGAGATCACAATGGATGACGGAATAAGGAGTAAGAAGAGCCTAAGCTTGTGGATGCCCCATTGTACCCCAAGTTATTATTCAAATAGAAACAAGCAACTAAGCTTAGGGATACCCCCGAGTGGCATCCCCTCTTTCTTCTAACGACCATCGGTATTTTACTTTGAGCTATATTTTTATACGTCAAATATCATGAGTTTTGCTTGGAGCATCTTGTATTATATGAGTCTTTGCTTGTTTTTCTTTTTAGTTTGTGTCATCTATCCTTTCTAGACACACCTATTTGAGAGAGCCAAAATTATGCTATGATTTGTTAGAATTGCTCTATATGCTTCACTTATATTTTTTGAGCTATGGAATCGCTCTAGCACTTCACTTATATCTTTTTGAGCACGGTGTGCTTTTATATTTTTGAAGAAATGCTCTCATGCTTTACTTAGATTTATTTGAGAGTTAGTAAAATTTTGAAGAAATTCTCTCATGCTTCACTTACATTATTTTGAGAGATGAAATTTTTGTATACTCATGTTCTTCACTTAAATTTGTTTGAGCTTATAAAAAGCAACATATGCAACTAGTCCCAAAGTGATAGATATTCAAGAGGGATATAATAAAAACTTTCATGAAGATCATTGGACAAAATACACTTCATTCCTTGTAATAGTTTTGAGATATGATGATAGTAATATGTGAGTCTTGTTGGTGAGTAATTATGCTTTAGTAAGAATATTGGTGTTAAGGTTTGTGATTCCCTATGCAAGCACGAAAGTCAATAGTTATGCAATGAAATTACATCCTACTTGTGGTGCATTATTTGGTGTTAGTTATGCTTAATGCTCACTTATGTGATTTTTTGTTTCTTGGTTGGATGCTTCTCAATCTTCTAGCCTTCCCTTGCACTAAGTGGGAATACTACTTGTGCATCCAAAATCCTTAAACCCAGCTTTGCCATATGAGTCCACCATACCTACCTATATGCGGTATTCTCTTATCGTTCTAAGCAAATTTGTATGTGCCATCTCTAATTTTCAAAATAAATTTCCTTTTTGTGTGCTCGTAACGCTCATGAAACGGTATGGGGTGGTTGATATTTTTCCATGCTAGATGTGTTATTCTCAAGATGAGTGTTTATTCACTTGTCATCGCATGAGAGTATGACAATGGTATTAGGGATGCCTAGTCCCGAAATGTTAAATAAATTTACTTTATGTTGTCAAATAATAAATTCCTTGAAAAGTGTTGGTATGGACGGTACCCGTGGATACGACTAGCCGTGGAATGTGAAAGTATGGTGTAAAAAGGAATAAACTTTTAATTTCTATTTGGGAACCGCCTATGATATATCTAGCATGGAAAGTATTGGGAACTACTCGATCGTTTTCTTTGACAGGAAAAGCATGCCACCCAAAATGTATTATCTCTATCTTTTTTGCTTTGAGCTCTGGCACCTCTACAAATCCCTACACCCCCCTGCGAAGGGCCTTTCTATTTACTTTATGCAATTTTTATTTTTATACGAGTCTCCATCTTCTCTTATAATAAGGGGCACTATGATCATACTTGAGAATTGGGTGTAGCTAATATGCGAGTGTGTTTCACGAATGGATCAATGACTGAGCATAATGGGCTAGGGATAACTTGCTTTAGTGTTGATATTTTCAAAGACATGGTTGCTTGCTGATATGCTTGAGTATTGAAATCTTCATGTCAAAACTAGACTATTGCTTTGAATCATATAAGAGTCCAAATGTCCATGCTACAAAAGAAAAGAATATGTGATGAACATGATAGGTAGCATTCAACATGAAAACTTCTGTTTTTATCATTTACCTACTCGAGGCCGAGTAGGAATTAAGCTTGGGGATGCTGATACGTCTCCAACGTATCTATAATTTTTGCTTGTTCCATTCTACTATATTATCATTCTTGGATGTTTTACAATCATTTTATAGCAACTTTATATCATTTTTGGGACTAACCTAACATAGTGCCCAGTGCCTGTAGATATTTTTTGCTTGTTTTTTTACTTTGCAGAAAATCAATACCAAACGGAGTCCAAATGCAGCAAAACTTTTCGGAGATTTTTTCTGGACCAGAAGACAAATGTTGGGAAAAACAAGTACCAGAGGGGGCTCCGAGGGGAGCACAATCCACCTGGGTGTGGCTGGGGCCCAGGCACGCCCTGGTGGGTTGTGCCCACCTCGGCTGCCTCCTACACCGCCTCTTTTCTCTATAAATACACCAAAAATCCAAAAACCCTAAGGTAGTTCACGAAACACAACTCCATCCGCCGCAAGTTCTAGAACCACCAGATCCACTCTAGACACCATCACGGTGGGGTTCATCATCCTCATTGGTGCCCCTCCGATGATGCGTGAGTAATTCATTGTAGACCTATGGGTCCATATTTAGTAGCTAGATGGCTCCCTCTCTCTCTTTTGATTCTCAATACAATGGTCTCTTGGAGATCTATTTGATGTAACTCTTTTTGTGGTGTGTTTGTTGGGATCCGATGAACTTCGAGTTTATGATCAGATCCATTTTATCCATGAAAATTATTTGAGTTTTGATCTCTTATATGCACGATTACTTATAGCCTCATATATATTCTTCAAATCTTTGGTTTAGTTAGGCCAACTAGATCATTTTTTCTTGCCATGTGAAGAGGTGCTTTGTGATGGGTTCGGTCGTGCCGTGTTCTTTCCCAGTGACAGAAGTGGAAGCAAGACACGTATCGATCGTTGCCATTAAGGATGACAAGAGTCCTACATCAATAGATCTTGTCTACATCATGTCACCATTCTTATTGCATTACTCTGTTTTTCCATGAACTTAATACACTAGATGCATGCTGGATAGCGGTCGATGTGTGGAGTAATAGTAGTAGATGTAGGCAAGAGTCGGTCTACTAATCTTGGACATGATGCCTATATAATGATCATTTCCTGGATATCTTCATAATTATTTGAAGTTCTATCAATTGCCCAACAGTAATTTGTTTACACGCCATATGCTATTTTTCTCGAGAGAAGCCACTAGTGAAATCTACGGCCCACGGGTCTATTCTTTATCATATTTGCTTTCCGATCTGTTATTTGCCTCTTTTATTTTCAGATCTATTGTTCCAAAAACCCAAAAATACCGTGCTGCAATTTTTTGTTATTTATTTTATTTCACATTTCCGTGAGATCTATTTATCCAATCTACTACAAACCAATCTACTTTTACCCGGGAGGGATTGACAACCACTCTCACGCGTTGGGTTGCAAGTATTTGTTCTTTGTGTGGGGTACCGTTTACATAGTGTTGCTTGGTTCTCCTACTGGTTCGATAACCTTGGTTTCATCACTTAGGGAAATACCTACCATAGTTATGCTGCATCATCCCTTCCACTTCAGGGAAAATACTGACGCTAACACGAGCCATGAACTGCCCAACGGCCCACGGGGACCAAGCAGCCTAACCAGCGCGTCTGTGGGCCAGAGTGGATCAACTAAAGCCCACACAACACGACTACTTCAAGGGAGACGCACGAAGGCATCGTGATCTAGAGGATCACAGCAACGGCACCCGGCGGCTACCTACCTCACAATTCCCCTTTTCCTCTCACGAGCGAACCCTAGTTCATCCTCTACCAATTCTATAATAGCTGCTCATCTTGTAATCGAAAGAGATATTGCCACTGATCCATAGAAATACAACCGAGTCCCTATCACCAGCTAACCCACCGGTGTCTCATCGCCCACATCGCTCCATGAGTGTTTCCTTGACAATGAAGCCGAACACGCCATGCATCTCGACCAAGAGTTTTGATCCACTGTACATGTTGACCTCTCCATCAATGAATATTGCCATCGCCTGCAAGGTATTTCCTCTGCCCTCGGTGATGTTCGGGAGCCGGTGAGCGCCACACACTAACCTTGCAGATGCTCGACGGTGTCGACAAAAGGTTCGAGCTCCGAGTTGCCATCATCCAGTCTACCATTCCTTTGCCGACCTTCGCCCAAGCCTGCCCCTATTCATGCTTGCCGAGATCGTCCTAGACAAATGGGCTCTCGCACTAAGTGCACATAAGTGCTCGCCTTCCATGGCGACCGTAGTAGTGGTGGCAACAACGGTGGTGATCGTGGCTCCAACGGAGGAGGCGGTCGTGGTGGATCCCCGAATGCCGGCAACCACACTATTATTCATAATACATTGATTGGAAAGAGATAAATCACCCAAAACATGATCTTGCTCGTATTTTGTTCCCACAAAATTGTGTCGTGCAATAGGAATTCCAACGTACGTGCTTTGCACGTTGCAGAGTACTAGTACTCTTGTATAACTTGAGCACAATAGGATTGAAAGAGTAGATGTACTAGTAGAGTAGCAGGAGTAGCATAGTGGTAGTACAAATGAGTACACAGTGCTCCTACTCTATCAACACGAGTCCCTTCTGACACCATATTTTCTTATCCATACTACAGCTAGCTATTCTCCCTCCTTGTTTCTCTCTTCTAACTCAGGTGAGACACGGCAGGCGGGGTGAGGGTTTGTCGATAGTCAGTTTGCTCAATTGTGGTTCCACATGATAGTGAAACTGCGAGACAATGCGCGTTCCCTAGCTTGAGCAGCGTGCCGGATCGACCATGGAGTAACCCTAACCGTGTGGGGGCACGACGCGAACGCAATAGACTTTTCCCTTTTAACTTTTATAAATTGTAACATTTGGCTATGCTCCTTGGCGCCATCGACAGATAGAAATAATGATTGAAAACACTAGGGATGGGCTTTTCCCACACGCGATAAGTGGGGGAATTTTTAGTACGGTGCATCATCGATTTGCTCACATGGAGTCCCACATGTTAGTGATATGCCTAGCCAATGTGTGTTGAGCGGCGGGTAGGAACGACCATGTGGGATGCGATGCGAACGAGACAGGCGTGTTGTACGTGTTCTAGTTTCCCGATTTGAACTTGTGAAGTGTGTGTGAAGCCCCCGATCCGACCGTAGACTAATCATACACTTAAATGTGTACGATCAAGATCAGGGACTCACGGGAAGATATCACAACACAACTCTAGACACAAATAAAATAATACAAGGTTCATATTACAAGCCATGGGCCTCGAGGGCTCGAATACATAGCTCGATACACAAGCGTCAGCAGAAGCAACAATATCTGAGTACAGACATAAGTTAAGCAAGGCTGCCTTAAGAAGGCAAACACAAAAGCAACAACGATCGAAGAGGCAAGGCATCCTGCCTGGGACCTCCTAACTACTCCTAGTCTTCGGCGGCCTCCATGTAGTAGTATCTGTCGGTGGTGGCATCTGGCTCTAGGGATCCACCATCTGGTTGCAACAACCGGAAAGAAGAAAGAAGGGGGAAAAGGGGTAGCAAAGCAACCGTGAGTACTCATCCAAAGTACTCGCAAGCATCTGATCTATACTAAGTATGCATTGGTATCAAAGGAAGGGTTGTATCTGTGGACTGAACTACAGAAAGCCAGAATAGAGGGGAAGGCCTAGCCTATCGAAGACTAGCATCTTCAAGCAGCTCCAAGCATCTTGCAACATTCATAAGGGTAAAGAATAGCAGTTTATATTTAACAAACATGTTGTAGCATTAACGCCTAGAGATCCTTCCTCGACTCCCTTTGAGAAAGTGTTAGACTACAACTTGTATTAGGATTATGACTCCTACTCGGTTTGTAATAAGGCTAGGTCAGGTGCGGCTTAGATCTTGTATATACTTCTTGTATAGGCACAATATTGCATTAACAGTTATTCAATACAATTCTACATGGTATCAGACTATCGATCCTAGGGTATGGCTAACTTGCCAGCCCCGCCACCGCCGCCCGGCTACTTCGAGCGGCACGCCGCCATCGTTGCTGCCAAGGTCACCGCGGCCACGGCCTCCTCCGCCTCTACCTCTACTCTAGCTCTACCTCCACCAATACCCCCTTCCATCTCCTTCACCAACACCATCTCCGATATTAGCCCCTACATCCCCGTAACCCTAGACCTCGCTGCTCACAACTACTACCATTGGCGTCACCTTTTCGACGTCCACCTTGGGCGATGTAATCTCCGCTCTCACATTGCCGACGACTCTCTTCCTCAACTTCATGATCCACAATGGGTCAAGGATGATCTCACCATTATTCAATGGATCTACATGCGAGTCTCCATAGAGATCTTCAATCTCGTCCACTGTGACGGTGCCTCCACCGCCGATCTATGGGCGGCCCTTTGTGAGCCTCAGGACAATGTCGGCACTCGCGCCAACAATCTCCACACCGAGCTTCGGAATACGGTGCAAGGTGATTCACCAGTTGTCGTCTACTACCAACACCTCAAGGCGATCGCGGATGAACTCCGCGAACTTGGTGATCCGATCGACGATCGCCAGTTCATCAACGTCCTCCTCGTCAGCCTCAGCGAGCGGTTCAAGAAGCAGGCCTCCTTCATCCCTATGATGCGTCCGCATCCCTCCTTCGCCGAGGTTCGCTCGATACTCCAATGGGACGATCATTCCCTAACTACGAAGGACTCCCGCCCTCAGGTCTTCATTGCTTCTCCTCGCCCACCAGCGTCGACGCCGCCACCACCACCTCCACCAATAGCACCTCCTAAACTATCCATCTGGCGTCCAAGTCCCAACTACCGGGGCAAAAACCCTAGGTCGCCGCAGTTTGCACGGCGCCCACTCCTGCTCCAGCCCGGCTCCACCAACTGCACCACCACCACCCCGGCTTCATCAATTGCACCACCACCGCCGCCCGGATGGCGCCCATCTCTTGATCCATGGACAGGGCTAGTCTAGGCGTGGCCTATGCCTTGGTCCTCCCCTACGCCATATGGTGCCCCGCCTGCCTATATCGGTGGCTGGCAGCCCGGTGCTCGCCCTCACACCGGCGCGCCCGTCCTCGTGCCTCGACAGCCAATGGCTGCGTACCACGCTGCTCCCTCCTACGTGCCACCAATCTACAACACCATTCCTTATGCATCCTATGGTGCTCCATCGCTCCCCTACATGCAGCAGTACAATGATGATGTCTCTCTCTTTATGCCGATGCCGACCCTATTGCCGACGCCACCACACCCGCAAGCTCCCATGACTACACCAGCCTCTACTTCGACTCTGAGCTGGGACCAAGCTAGTTTTCTACAAGCCATGAACAACTTTGTTGCACAAGGGAACTCAGGTACGGATTGGATTTTCGATTCTGGTGCTTCTCGTCATATGTCTGCATCGAGTAATTTGCTTTCTTCTTGCACACCTTCGTCTTTTCCCTCTATTACTCTTGGTGATGGATCTTCTATTCCTATTTACCGTGTCAGTCAGGCTCAAATCCAATCCCCCAATTAAGCCTTTGCTTCTTCGTGATGTTCTTGTAGCTCCCGCTCTTATTAAAAATCAGATTTTTGTTCGCCAAATCACCACTGATAATCATGTTTCCGTTGAGTTTGACCCCTTTGGTTGTCTGTGAAAGACTACCCGACCAAAGCCGAGATCGCTCAATTCAATAGCTCCGGTGATTTATATTCTCTCCATGGTGCTCCGGTCACTGCTCCTCCAACATCTATGGTGGCCTCTGTTGATCTGTGGCACCAACGTCTCGGCCATCCCAATAAAAATGTGTTATCCACACTTCTTAGTGAATTTTCAATACCTTGTAATAGAGACTCTCATAATTTTTCTATGTGTCAGTCATGTCAATTGGGCAAACATGTTCGCCTTCCCTTTAGTTCCTCCCAACCCTCTAGTACTTTTCCTTTTGAATTACTTCATTGTGATCTTTGGACATCACCAATAGAAAGTGTATCTGGTTTTAAGTATTATCTCGTGATTCTTGATGATTTTACTCATTATGTTTGGACTTTTCCTTTACGCAACAAATCCGACGTTCATAATATATTCCTTAACTTTCAGCGCTATGTCTCGGTCAACTTTTTCCTCCCTATAAGATTCATCCAATGTGATAATGGTCGTGAATTTGACAACTTTAGAAATCAAAATTTCTTTCTACAGCATGGAATTCTCTTGTGCTTCTCCTGTCCTTATACCTCCCCTCAAAACGGCAAAGCCGAGCATTCTCTTCGTACTCTTAATGACATCATTCGCACTCTGCTTGTTCAATCTTCTATGCCTCCGAAGTTCTGTGCTGAGGCCCTCCACACGGCCACATATTTACTCAATATTCGTCCATCCAAAGTTAACCCACAAACTACTCCCTACTTCTCTTTATTTCTCTCTCATCCAAATTACTCCGACGTTCGTGTCTTTGGTTGTCTTTGTTTCCCAAACTCCTACTCCACTTCTCCTAACAAACTTTCCCCGCGCTCTACCCCGTGTGTCCATCTAGGTTTTTCTGACGAGCACAAGGGTTATCGTTGTGTAGATCTTGTTAGTGGTCGTGTTCATGTGTCTCGTTATGTAACATTCACTAAAAACATTTTGCCTTTTCCGAGCGTCAACAATTAGATCCCAACTCACCCACGCCGTCCACTAGTCCCTCTCGTCACAATCATTTTGCCTTCTTTCACCCGCCGACCTATCCAGTGAAACCAGCCGAATCCTCTACCACGGTAGCGGATCCTGCCGCGACCACTTCTGTCATCACCTCTTTTCTGGCAGAGGAAAACCCATTACACTCTGTCACGGCAGACATCCTGCCGCCGCAATCTTCACCACTGTCTCCCGCGTCCGCTTCCTCCGCTGCGCCGGATGCGTCCACCACATCTTCCCCCACCCCTACTGCTCATGCTATTCCCGTTCCAGCTCCGACTAACGATCATACCATGCGCACACGTGCCAAGTCCGGGTTTTGTTTACCTGCAAGAGATCATCTCAATCTTCATGCATCTCTATCTCCTTCCTCTCTACCCAAATCTTACAAATCAGCTCTCCTAGATCCTAATTGGGCCGCAGCTATGAAAGATGAATATGATGCCCTTATGCAGAATAACACGTGGCAGTTAGTTCCTTGTCCTTCCAATACAAATATCGTTTTGAGCAAATGGGTTTTTCGCTAAAAATTTAATTCTGATGGGAGTCTTGCATGTTATAAGGCTCGATGGGTATGCCGTGGTTACTCTCAGCAACACGACATCGATTATGATGAGACTTTCTCTCCAGTTGTCAAGACCAACACTACTCCCACTGTCATTAGCATCGCCGTCTCTTCTTCCTGGCCAATTCATCAACTAGATGTCAAAAATGCTTTTCTTCATGGTTCTCTTCAAGAACGAGTCTATTGTCAACAACCTCTTGGCTTCGAACATTCCTCCTATCCTAATCATGTTTGTCTTCTTCAAAAATCTCTTTATGGCCTTAAGCAAGCACCACGTGCCTGGTTCCAACGCTTTTCTACTTATGCTCAAACCATCGGTTTTACCCCTGAGGGAGTCCTGGATTAGGGGTATCCGGACAGCCGGATTATATCCTTTGGCCGGACTGTTGGACTATGAGAATACAAGATTGAAGACTTCGTCCCATGTCCGGATGGTACTCTCCTTAGGGTGGAAGGCAATCTTGGCAATACGGATATGTAGATCTCCTTCCTTGTAACCGACTCTGTGTAACCCTAGCCCCCTCCGGTGTCTATATAAACCGGAGGGTTTTAGTCCGTAGGACAACATACAATCATACCATAGGCTAGCTTCTAGGGTTTAGCCTCTTTGATCTCGTGGTAGATCAACTCTTGTACTACTCATATTATCAAGAATAATCAAGCAGGACATAGGGTTTTACCTCCATTAAGAGGGCCCGAACCTGGGTAAAACATCGTGTCACCTGCCTCCTGTTACCATCCGCCTTAGACGCACATTTCGGGACCTCCTACCCGAGATCCGCTGGTTTTGACACCGACATTGGTGCTTTCATTGAGAGTTCCACCGTGCCGTCGCCGTAAGGAAGGATGCCTCATCTCGTTGTTAAAAACAACATTACCGCCGGGGGAGCCCTGGCTGTCGGCCAAACTCTCCGGCTAGGCAATTTCATCATGAGCGCCCATTCAGCCGCTGCGCCGACGATGACTTCTCGGGTCATCAAAAACAGCCTCCACGTCGGCTCAGAATTTGCCGAGCAGATGGATCCAATGGAGCTCTTGTCCCTAAACGAGCTCTTGGATCATATCGCTGCCTTGGGAGTCGCTACAGACTATGATCGGATTGGGCTTAAACCCGATCAATGGGAGAATAACTCTCCACCGGTCACCCATCATATTGCGGTGGTGGAGGAACAATGCGGCGATTCTTCCTCTATCTTGAGCACTAACTATGTCCGGATTCCTGAACTCTCCGAGCCGGACACCCGTTTATGGGAGGACATCACCCAAGCACTGAACCTAGAGTCAGGTAGTGGGCCAGACTTATCGGGCAACATCCCGGAATCCGAACTTCCAAGATCGGAAACTCCTCGGCCCGTGGGTCTCAGATCGGGTAGGGGTTCAAACTCAAATCCACCCACCCACCCAGACATAAACGATCTTTCCCACATCAGGCAAGAGCCCCATGAAACAATACATCATTATTGGGCCAGGTTCCTCCTTGTGATGAACAAGGTTAAGGACTGTCGCGAAGAAGACGCAGTCTCATTTTTCTGCAATAATTGCACGGACAAGGGGATCCTTAACGCCTTAAGTCACCATGACATATCACGCTTCGCTGACTTGGTGTCCATAGTACGAAAGTACTGCGCGATGGAAAGCGCCTGGAAAACCAAAACGAAATTTTGGGATAATCCGGGTCGGAATATACACCCAGTCCGAAGTAAAAGGGTGCACTATCATAAGACACCCGAGTTAGTTACAAAGAAACAAAAACCCTCTACATGGCATGGAACCGTATTGGAGGGATGGCTCAACAGCCCCTGCGAAATTCATAGTACAGCGGATACCACACCAACACACAGCCTTAGAGCATGTTGGGTACTCTGGCAGGTGGCCAAAAGTGGTGAGGATCTTCTCATCCCAAATACCGCAGAGCATCATCCCGTGGATAACAATACGGTATTAACAGTCTTCGAAACCTTCGCATCAAATAATAGGCGCAAGCGAACACTCCGCAGCCTCGCCGAAATCTGCCACGTGGCAGCAATGAACCCATGGAGTGACACGACTATTACCTTCAATGCCAGTGATGAACCTAAATTCCGAAAGTCCCAAGCACCAGCTGCACTGGTCCTTAGTCCAATTGTGGACGGCTTTCGACTCACCAAAGTACTCATGGATGGTGGCAGTGGATTGAACCTCATCTATGAGGAAACTCTTCAAAATATGGAAATAGACTGGAACCACATTGAGAAAAGCAGCACAATCTTCAGAGGAATCATCCCCAGTCGGGAAGCACGTTGTGCCGGGAAAATCACAATAGATGTGGTATTCGGCACGCCGGAGAACTATAGGTCCGAAGAAATTACATTCCATGTGGCCCCGTTCAGTAGTGGATACCACGCCCTTTTAGGATGGGAGGCGTTCACGATCTTCCAAGCCATACCCCATTATGGGTACATGAAGCTCAAAATGCCCGGGCCCAACGGAATCATCACTCTCGCTAGTGATCCGGACACAACACTCCGCGCCGAAAACAAAACAGCCACATTGGCCCTCGAGGCATTGTCCGAAGCCCTTTCGGCCGAGGAGTTAACTGCGCTACACTCCACAGTGGACAGGGACGACGTGATAATTAACAAGAGATCCAAGTACACCTCTTTTAAACCAACAGATGCAATAGTCAAATTCCAAGTCCACCCAACGGACCCTACAAAAACAGCCTCCATCGGGGCACAGCTAAACCCCGCCATGGATGCCGCACTACGAGAGTTCCTGCGTGAGAGTTGGGACATATTCGCCTGGCACCCCTCAGACATGCCAGGAATCCCACGCAGGCTGGCCGAGCACAGCCTCAATATTCTAAAGGGATTGAAGCCGGTCAAGCAGAATCTTCGGTGTTTCTCTGAAACTAAGAGACAAGCTATGGGAGAAGAACTAGCCAAGTTATTAGAGGTCGGATTCATTAGAGAAATAAAACACCCGGACTGGCTAGCAAACCTGGTGATGGTACCAAAGAAGGACAAATCCTGGCGCCTATGTGTCAATTTTAAGGACCTCAACAAGGCCTGCCCAAAGGATCCCTTCCCCCTCCCCTGCATCGATCAAATTATCGACGCTAGCGCAGGCCACGACTCATTGTGTTTCCTCGACGCATACTCCGGCTACCACCAAATCAAGATGGCGGAGTCCGACCAAGCTGCAACGGCATTTATCACACCATACAGCCCCTTCTATTTCAACACAATGCCTTTCAGGCTCAAAAATGCCGGCACAACATATCAGCGCATGATTCAGACATGTCTGGAGAAATAGATCGGCAAAACAGTAGAGGCATACGTAGATGATGTGGTCGTCAAAACCAAACACGTCGACTCTCTAATAGATGACTTGAGGCTCACATTCGACAACCTCCGAAAATATGACATCAAGCTCAATCTAGAAAAATGTGTTTTCGGCGTACCATCCGGAAAGCTCCTGGGCTTCATTGTCTCCAGTAGAGGAATTGAAGCTAATCCGGCCAAAATTCGAGCTCTATCATAGTTGGCTACCCCAACAGACCTCAAACAAATCCAGAAATTAACTGGATGTGTGGCGGCTCTAAGCCGCTTTATCTCCCGCTTAGGAGAAAAGGCATTACCCCTTTGTCGCCTCCTTCGGCGCACCGAACACTTCGAGTGGACGGACACTGCCACAGCCGGATTGGAAGAAATAAAAGCCATACTGGCAACCAACCCAATGCTGGCCGCGCCAAACATCAGCGAACCAATGCTGTTGTAGATTGCGGCAACTCATTAGGTTGTAAGCGCAGTGCTCGTCGTCGAACGAGAAGTGGACGGACATAAATCCCCCCTTCAAAAGCTGGTATATTATGTATCCACTGTCCTCACTCCATGCAAGTCACGGTACCCACATTATTAAAAGATAGCCTATGTGGTATTCACGGCATCCAGGAAGCTGCAACACTACTTTCAAGAGTGTTCGATTACAGTAGCCTTGGAAGTGCCACTTAATGATATTATAAACAACCGCGACGCCATGGGCCGGATTGCCAAATGGGCCACTGAGCTCCTCCCGTTCGACATAACATACAAACCCCGGCGAGCCATTAAATCGCAAGTATTGGCCGACTTTGTCGCTGAATGGACGGAAGCCGAACTACCTAAAGAGTATGGCGCATACTCCAATTGGATCATGCACTTCGACGGCTCCAAAATGCTGGCTGGTCTGGGGGCTGGCGTCGTCCTGACGTCCCCAATCGGAGATACAGTCCAATACATACTGCAGATACTGTATACAGACTCCAACAACGCAGCCGAATACGAAGCCCTTTTACATGGTCTTCGGATGGCAGTTTCCAGGGGCATTCAACGCCTGGAGGTGCGTGGGGATTCGAACCTTGCAATATCCCAAATAAATGGAGACTTCGATGCCAAGGATTCGAAGATGGCGGCCTATCGAAACGCCGTCCTAAAGATGTCAGCTCGGTTCGAGGGGCTCGAATATCACCATGTGGCTCGGGAAAACAATCAGGCGGTAGATATCCTCGCCCGCATCGGCGCAAAACGCGATGCAACCCCCCAACATCTTTTTGGAGAGGTTGTTTAAGCCATCCGTGGTATGGGAAGGGGACACCGGTAACAATAGTACGGACCCGGCTAAAATACCCGATACCGAACACTCTGACATAATCGGAGGCTCTGCCACCGAAATAACACCTTCAGCCCACGTAATAATGGCCATCATCGCCCCGTGGACAGAACCATTCCTGGCCTACCTAACTAGGCAGGAACTTCCCGAGGACCAAAATGAGGCACGCTGCATAGTGCGGCGATCTAAAGCCTACAGGGTCCACGAGGGAGAGCTGTATAAAAAAAGTACTACCGGAATCCTTCAAAGGTGCATCTCCGGAGAGGAAGGGTGGAAGCTTTTGGCAGAAATTCACGCCGGACTCGGCGGCCACCATGCCGCAGCCCGGGCCCTTGTAAGCAAGGCCTTCCGTACAGTTTTTTGTCAGGATCCCGATTCCAAGTCACATCGATCTAGCCGGTAACACCTCATATCACTTTGCGGCCTCACGCACGGTATTCCCACGGGTGTCGCCTTACCATGGCCCGGGACTGTTTGCGCCTTTTGGCTCACGTATATGATAGTGTCGCTAGCATCCATGTAACAGAGAACCCGGGCCGACATGACTAGTCGTGAACCCAAAGTGGCACTAACTTACGAGGACAGGCATACATGAATCAACATCGAGCATGTCGGTCAGCAGCATGCGAATCCGGGCTGTAGCACTGGGCTAACAGGACTCCGGTGAACCGGGCTGTAGCAGGCTAGGCAGGACTCCGGATGTCACCGCGTGACATTTACCCGAAGGGACAGACACATGAATGAAGTGAATCACATGCCGGCCAGTCAAGTGTTCCGGAGTAGTAGTGCTGGGCTAGTAGGACTCTGGCGAACCGGGCTGTAGCGGACTACTATCGCTCATGGAAGCACAAGACTACATTTCACCATAAGAGAGGCTACCAAGGATGAACAACTATGTTGTCAGATCCCACACATACCAGGCATTTCAATCATACACACAATATGCTCGATATGTGTAAATACAACATGGCATCACAACATAACTCTATGACTCAAAGTATTTATTCATTAGGCTCCGAGGAGCGAGATATTACAAACATGGGTCTCATGATGCAACATACATAGCATACAAGCAACAAGAACATGCGGAAGCTTAACTTGTTTGAGTGCAGACAACTACAAATGAAGAAGGCTGAGAAGCCTGACTATCTACAAGACCCTCCCAAGGGTACAAGATCATAGCTGAGGTAACAAGCTAAACTTCGAAGTCCACGCGATACTACTAGTGAGACCGAACTCTCTCTGCAAAACATAAATTAAGCAAATGTGAGTACAAATCTACCCAGCAAGACTTACATCAGAACTAACTACATATGCCTTAGTATCAACAAAGGGGGTGGTGGAGTTTGACTGCAGCAAGCCAGCTTTGACTCAGTGGCTAACCTGAACTACGACTGCAAGCAACTGTTTTGAGGTGGCGCACACGAGTCCACAAATTCACCATACCAATACACCTATGGATCCGCTCCCGTCTCCCTGCGAGAACGCCATCCATATCACTCACACTTATCTTGCGCATTTTAGAGTATCCACTTTCACTTGTCTATGAACTATGCAAGGGGTCAAAGTTTCCATATCCGAGGAATCCAGCTATTCGAATAGATAATGATAACCCTGCAGGGGTGTACTTCTTCACACACGCTCTCACCACTTACCACCATGTACACGTCGTGTATCTCGGCAACCTTCGAGTGGAAGCCTGGTGAGGGAGTTGGCCACGACCTGACTAATCACACAAGTCTCTCGTCCAGGTTTATCGCCTATTCGGGTTCCATCCGCAAGGAGATCCATCCAGGGTGTCGCTTACGGCCCCAAACAATGTGTACAGGGTTCCCAAGCCCACCATCCGGGTTCCACTTGGTACACCGGGCCACTATACCTAGTCTATCCCAAGCCCACCTATACCGGGTGCCACTTGGTAGACTACTAACACTACCTACAAACACCAGAAACTAGTTGCAACTCCTGGACAGAGATTGAGTTGATTAATAAGTCGAGAGGGGTCGAGTTACCGGAACCCAATGTGTGGTAGTAACTGTTCATGGATCACAAACACAGAACTCAGTTCCTAAGAATGGCTGCAATGAGACAACCCACCATGTACTCCTACATGGCCTCTCACTGCTACCTTTACCAAATCGTGTTCACACACTTAGCTCTCAACGGTAGGACATGTTCAGCACATTCCAATTCATCCCCGATGAATCAGACCTGACTCAACTCTAAGCAGTAGCAGGCATGACAAACAAGCATGAATGAGTAGGCACATCAGGGCTCAAACAAATCCTACTCATGCTAGTGGGTTTCATCTATTTACTGTGGCAATGACAGGTCATGCAGAAGAAAGGGGTTCAACTACCGCATCATGTAACAGTTGAATCGATGTTGTCCTAATGTAGTAAAAGAGAGCAGGAGCAAGAGAGTGGGATTGTATCGGAATGAACAAGGGGGTTTTGCTTTCCTAGCACTTCTGAAGATAGTATAGCTCTTTATCGGTGTCATCGAACTCATCGTCGGAACATACGTCTACCGAGGGGAACAACCACCGGCAAAGAGAGAAAGGACACAATCAATGCAATGCACAATATGATGCATGATCATGACATGGCAATATGTTGTGGTTTGAGCTAATGTAGCTAGCAACGATTGAAATGAAGTTGGTTTGAACCCAAGATTCAAATTCAAGCTCCACATAAGGCATTTCAAATGCCATTAATTCAAATTGTCACATAAAGTAGCTTTAGGTTTCTCAAACATGCATGAAAATGGTACAGATGGATGGATTGGGATTTTCTGATCATTTTTCATATATAAACTATTTCATTTGGAATTATGGTTGAATTTCTATGATTTTTAGAAGTTTTGGCTATTTTCTGGAATTTCCTGTAAAAGAATTAATCCAGAAAAAGAGTTACTGCGTTAGCATGACATCACCATGATGTCATCAGGTCAATGGGGCATGGTCGAGGTCAAACCTGACCAGTGGGACCCATATGTCACTGGCTAACTAACTAATTTAATTTAGATTAACCCTAACTAACTTGGTTAGCCGGGCGGGGCCCGTATGTCAGTGACCCAGGGGGGTCAAATCCCCGGTCAACCGGGGCTAATCCACCGGCGACTCTATGACGGCGAGGCCAGACGCGCCGGCGAGGTGCGGGATTCCTCCTCCGGTGACCAAATGGCCGGCGGAGGGCATCTACGTGATGCGGACACTCGTCCGCATCTAGTGGTGATGTTGTTTGGGCCTGGGGTGGCCGGAATCATCGCCGGCGATGACAAGCGCGGCGGCCGGTGTTCGGACGTCGAGCGGGACGAGGCTATGGAGTGCTAGCGGCTGGACAAAGGGGTTCTCTAGACTCCTAGGAGCTCCAGGAGCACAACCATGCGGCAGGTTTGAGCGGAGGAGCTCGCGAGCGCAAGGCTCGCCGGCCATGGCGGTGGCCGAAGCTCGGGTGTACGGGGACGGTAGATAGAGAATGTGAACGAAGGGGGAGAGCATAGGGGGAGGATCAGGAGCTCACAGGGGTGCTGAAAAGAAGCTCAGGGAGGTCGGGGAAGCACGGATGGCGGCGAATTGAAGGTGAGGTTGCCGGCGGCCGGAGGTTGAAGATGAGCTCGAGGGCGACGCTGCAGGGCTTCCGGTGAGGCGTGGCTCGGTGAGGGGGTCAAGGATGACATCGTGGAGCTCGTGGACCAGTCGGGGAGGCGAGGGAGGGCTGATGGTCGCGGCAATGATGAGCGGCAGCGACGTGCACGCTCGGTGGTCGCGTGGGAGAGAGGAAGAGGAGGGGAGATTGCTCGATGGAGAGAGAGGAGAGGTACAGGGGGTCGAGGGGGAGTGCATGGCGACGTCCCGGGCGTCCAGAGCGGCGAGGGGGAGCGGCAAGCAGGAAGTGGCTGGGGCGTGTGGCCGCGCGCATGGGGCACACGCCCGGCGTCCTTCTGGCAAGGAGGAAGACGCCAGGGGAGGGGCCAGGTGGCTGGGATGGCCAGCTGGGCCGGCTAGGTGGGCTTTGGTGGGTGCCAGGTAGGTATCTTCTCTCTCGGCTTTTCCTATTTTAGTTTCTATTTTCTATTATTCTGTAGTCTTTAGGGCTTTACTAAAAATACTTAAACAGATCCAAAAATCATGAAACTGCTTAATGCCACTATTTGGAATGTAACTAACATCTAACATTTTAGTTTATGATTATTTGAGCATTTAAAATATTAAATAGTATTTAAATGCCCACATGCAAATAGAGTATGATTTAATTCAGAGCCCAAATATGTCATGGAAAAATGTGCATCACCTCTGGTTACCGTTTATAGCATTTTCCATAAATGAAGAACATTTTTGAAAGCCATTTCGATTTACTAAAAATATTTTAGGTGAACCTAGTGAATTCCTTTGATGCTAGGGGTTTAGGCGATCCCCATTTAAAGTTTCTGAGAAAATTTAACATGATGACATGCTTATCATGATAGGACAAGCAAAGGCTAAGCTAGGGCTGTGACAACTCACCCCCACTAAGCAAGAATATCGTCCCGAGATTCAGGACGTGAGGTAAGAAGAAAGAGGGACACAAGCTAACACAATCTTCACGATCCAGATGTCTTTCTCGAGGGTGTTGATTCATTGCTTCAAATTGATCTTGACGTCTTTGCTTTCGAGATCTTCATCCAACATGATGACGATAGAAGGAAACTCTATAGAAAATGATCTTCTCAAAAATCAAGAGATACATGATCAACTCATGGAATGAGACGTTAAATCATCTCTTGATTTAAGAGACAAACACACATCAAGAGGGATGGGGAGTACAAATGATGAAAGTTCAAGTTGGTAGGCAACCATTCCACGCTTGAATAGATGGTGAGGGGTTTCAAAGTAGCGAGGAGTTAAGTTGCCCATGATACCATAACGAGACATCTTAGGGGAGATGACTCATAGAGTTATTCCGTTAAGTGGCAAAAAGAATTACTTTTGATATGGAGATCATTGAAACTCTCTATACCTGCCTAAGGCAATTACAATCGATCGTTGGAAGGGGTTCGAAAGAATGGCATACTCCGACTAGGATGGATGATGTGGACTACCTTGTTGAAGACAATGCGATGGATGATTTTTAGCTTATCATCGGAAATGGATGGGACCCATGGTAGGACCACTTCTGAAGATGATCCCTTTTCAGCAATCGCTGAGAATGGCAACCCATGGGAAACTGGCACAATGGTCGTGCAAGCTGGAAACAAAATGCAAATGTTGGAAATGTTCCAACCATCATATCTGCCCGAGATTCAGATATGGTTGATAACATGATATTTCAGACAACATGCCTGGAAAAGAAGGGTTGCAACACAAGTCGACAAGATGACGTTGCAAGATTCTTAGGGAATGAACTACGATAGCAAGCTCCAAAACATGAGCAGGTTTTGCTACAACATGTGAACACGCTGTCCCAGACAAGCATGACCACGTAGTAGTCTTACAACGAAACACTACCGGGTTCAGGTGGGGAACCACCATTGCGGATAACAAAATCCTTGATTAAGCCCGGGTTAGCTCTTAAAAAGGAACTTCTTATCCTTGAACAAATCAATCAGTGGCTTGGCGTGCTAGGGACACATATAGAATGAAGGTTGCAAGTCTCCAAACCACAGAATACTTTGCACAATATGCATGACTGATTTGGGATGATTCCAGAGGAGGCAAAACAAACTTTCTCGAATTCATGGCGGCAACTTGCATCAGATGCACATGAATTAGAGGAAGTCACTTCTTACACCAAACATATACTTCATGAACGGGACACGAAGAAAAGGCTTACATAAGTTTCCAACACTTGCTTAATGTCCAACAAAGTCATGGACAAGATAGGGATCGTTGGGCTCAACAACAATTCATCCAGGTTTCCATATAAATGGATTTCCACAATTATGTGAACAAGGTGATAGCATTGCTCAGACCAAAGGATGTAATGGTGTATGCCCGAGGAATCAACCTCGAGTAAGACAACATTACGAACATCGTTGGTTCTGATTTGATTTTAGGATAGCCCACACTCAAATCAAAGTTTGGACAAGACAATTGATCCAACAACTGATCACGAGGACCATTCGATGAAGATATCATCTTTCTTCAACACACACACACACAAAAGATATACCTTGACACGAACTAAGTTAGACAAGCTTTTATCTTCCAACTCTCCAAGTTGTTGTTTAGCTTAACCAACTAGCTCAGGGGTATCCAACACAGATTCTTGGAGAAGGGGTGGTTAAAAGAAACCAACTTCATCACGAACTCAACATAGCGGTCAGGTGACAACCTGGTAACACTTCCGAGAAGACATTCAGAAAATCATGAACCACCGAAATGTTATTAAGCTCGGGAGCAATCTTGCTTTCGAGGCAAGATGATATGATCAAATAAGCAAGGGATTGAATAATCCTAACTCATTGATCGAAGAGTGCACCGGAAATAAGGACTAGGTAGCATGATCAATCTTAGGATGATGACTTAATAACCAACACGCTAAGAATGGGAATATTGTCTATTAACTACCAAGAAACGGAGTTGTTAGGAGTATTGATTTCACACATCATGACTCACTTGCCGGCATTCCGGTTACAATAACACGGGAACCAAAGAATGAACAATTATGGCAAGAAGTATCACTGCATCAAATTCATAAGAGATGGTGCAATTCCTATGATATTCTCGACATAATAGGGTAATACTCCAAGGTAGAACAGAACAAAAGCTAGTTTGGCATTTGATCTGCAGAATACAACTACTTTGACCAAATCCTAGAAATGGATAAGGTACTGGAGTTTGTTTTTCTCCTAGTCATTCCGGAATAGAATGGCTTGATGGACCAGAAGAATAATATGCATCGATAACACGAATTCACAACTAGTCCTAACTATCAATTGATAGCCGAGGGCCAGAAAACAACTAAAGAGGGACAACTCAAAAGGACATTTGATTTTCTGAGTTGTGGATGCATAGAATAGTATGTCGAGCAAAGCTCAACATTTCTTCCGGATAACCCATGCAGAAAGGTAGAACTGGAAGATTCACAATGTAGAACGAAGAACTCATCAAGAGCACTCTTATTATGATCTTTTGGTTCAAAAGAACTTCTGCCATAAGCAGTTCATGGTATTTGGAAGAAGGATATACCACAGACCTCGAGGACTATCACAAGGTTACTAATATCTTAAGGGAACTAGCAGATACTAACAACATGAAGTAGGGTGAATCTCGGGTTCAAAACCCAGGAGTAGAATACCTACTAACTAAATAACATCACAAGATGCTTTCAAGAATGGTGGCCAGAATCATCACACTGGGAACACCAAACATGGCTAGATTATGAACTCTAAGATACCCTAGTGTCATAATAACAACTCCAACATATATGTCGAGACAAAAGAATACCTCAACTCACCGATTAGTGTGCATAATCTAGCCCAAAAGGACATCAGGAACGGGAGGAAGGGATTTGTAGATGCATCAGACTGTATAGAAACCTGGGATGACTCGGACAGCACAACGGCTGTAAATTCTCAAAATGATTTGAGACATCCTGCAAAATGGTGGCATAACCACTCAACATCACAATATCAAGGTTCTGAGGCCAGTTATGAACATATGGAAGTAGTAGGAACTGAACTGAGGCTTGATCTCAATAATCCTAGGCAACTACGGTTTAGTAACACGTCATCCTAAGAGATAGAAGAGAAGCCTAGTTCTTAACCCCGTAGAAAACATAAGATGACTCAGATCAGAAGCTCATGAGGATAAGGAGTAAAAAGAGCCTTACGTTCCCATCCACAATCAATTCCCTTATATAACTAAAGCATTTCTAGACACGACTTCGACCAGCTTGGCTTGGTAATCCTACAGGCAGTCAGGCTCTGATACCAAAGCTGTGAGGACCCCGATTCCAAGTCACATCGATCTAGCTGGTAACACCTCATATCACTTTGCGGCCTCACGCACGGTATTCCCACGGGTGTCGCCTTACGATGGCCCGAGACCGTTTGCACCTTTTGGCTCACGTATATGATAGTGTCGCTAGCATCCATATGACAGAGAACCCGAGCCGACATGACTAGTCGTGAACCCAAAGTGACACTAACTTACGGGGACATGCATACATGAATCAACATCGAGCATGTCGGTCAGCAGCGTGCGAATCCGAGCTGTAGCACTGGGCTAACAGGACTCCAGTGAACCGGACAGTAGCAGGCTAGGCAGGACTCCAGATGTCACCGCGTGACATTTCCCCGAAGGGACAAACACATGAGCAAAGTGAATCAAATGCCGGCCAGTCAAGTGTTCCGGAGCAGTAGTGCTGGGCTAGCAGGACTTCGGTGAACCGGGATGTAGCAGACTACTATGGCTCATGGAAGCACAAGACTATATTTCCCCATAAGAGAGGCTACCAAGGATGAAAAACTAGGTTGTCGGATCCCACACATACCAAGCATTTCAATCATACACATAATATGCTCGATATGTGTAAATTCAACATGGCATCACAACATAACTCTACGACTCAAAGTATTTGTTCATTAGGCTCCGAGGAGCGAGATATTACAAACATGGGTCTCATGATGCAACATATAGAGCATACAAGCAACAAGCACATGCGGAAGCTTAACTTGTTTGAGTGCAGACAAATACAAATGAAGAAGGCTAAGAAGCCTGACTATCTACAAGACCCTCCCAAGGGTACAAGATCATAGCTGAGGTAACAAGCTAAACTTCGAAGTCCACGCGATACTACTAGTGAGACCGAACTCTCTCTGCAAAACATAAATTAAGCAAACGTGAGTACAAATCTACCCAGCAAGACTTACATCAGAACTAACTACATATGCCTTAGTATCAACAAAGGGGGTGGTGGAGTTTGACTGCAGCAAGCCAGCTTTGACTCAGTGGCTAACCTGAACTACGACTGCAAGCAACTGTTTTGAGGTGGCACACACGAGTCCACAAATTCACCATACCAATACACCTATGGATCCGCTCCCGTCTCCCTGCGAGAACGCCATCCATATCACTCACACTTATCTTGCGCATTTTAGAGTATCCACTTTCACTTGTCTATGAACTATGCAAGGGGTCAAAGTTTCCATATCCGAGGAATCCAGCTATTCAAATAGATAATGATAACCCTGCAGGGGTGTACTTCTTCACACACGCTCTCACCACTTACCACCATGTACACGTCGTGTATCTCGGCAACCTTCGAGCGGAAGCCTGGTGAGGGAGTCGGCCACGACCTGACTAATCACACAAGTCTCTCATCCAGGTTTATCGCCTATTCGGGTTCCATCCGCAAGGAGATCCGTCCGGGGTGTCGCTTACGGCCCCAAACGATGTGTACAGGGTTCCCAAGCCCACCATCCGGGTGCCACTTGGTACACCGGGCCACTATACCTAGTCTATCCCAAGCCCACCTATACCGGGTGCCACTTGGTAGACTACTAACACTACCTACAAACACCAGAAACTAGTTGCAACTCCTGGACAGAGATCGAGTTGATTAATAAGTCGAGAGGGGTCGAGTTATCGGAACCCAATGTGTGGTAGTAACTGTTCATGGATCACAAACACAGAACTCGGTTCCTAAGAACGACTGCAATGAGACAACCCACCATGTACTCCTACATGGCCTCTCACCGCTACCTTTACCAAATCGTGTTCACACACTTAGCTCTCAATGGTAGGACATGTTCACCACATTCCACTTCATCCCCGATGAATAAGACCTGACTCAACTCTAAGCAGTAGCAGGCATGACAAACAAGCACGAATGATTAGGAACATCAGGGCTCAAACAAATCCTACTCATGCTAGTGGGTTTCATCTATTTACTGTGGCAATGACAGGTCATGCAGAGGAAAGGGGTTCAACTACCGCATCATGTAACAGTTGAATCGCTTTTGTCCTAATGTAGTAAAAGAGAGCAGGAGCGAGAGAGTGGGATTATATCGGAATGAACAAGGGGGTTTTGCTTGCCTGTCACTTCTGAAGATAGTATAGCTCTTCCTCGGTGTCATCAAACTCATCGTCGGAACATACGTCTACCGAGGGGGAACAACCACTGGCAAAGAGAGAAAGGACACAATCAATGCAATGCACAATATGATGCATGATTATGACATGGAAATATGCCGTGGTTTGAGCTAATGTAGCTAGCAACGATTTAAATGAAGTTGGTTTGAACCCAAGATTCAAATTCAAGCTCCACATAAGGCATTTCAAATGCCATTAATTCAAATTGTCACATACAGTAGCCTTAGGTTGCTCAAACATGCATGAAAATGGTACAGATGGATAGATTGGATTTTTCTGATCATTTTTCACATATAAACTATTTCATTTGGAATTACGGCTGAATTTCTATGATTTTTAGAAGTTTTGGCTATTTTCTGGAATTTCCTGTAAAAGAATAAATCCAGAAAAAGAGTTACTGCGTTAGCATGACATCACCATGATGTCAGCAGGTCAACGAGGCACGGTCCAGGTCAAACCTGACCAGTGGGACCCATATGTCAGTGGCGAACTAACTAATTTAATTTAGATTAACCCTAACTAACTTGGTTAGCCGGGCGGGGCCTGTATGTCAGTGACCCAGGGGGGTCAAATCCCTGGTCAACCGAGGCTAATCCACCCGCGACTCGACGTCGGCGAGGCCAGACGCGGCGGCGAGGTGCGGGATTCCTCCTTCGGCGACCAAATGGCCGGCGGAGGGCATCTACGTGATGCGGACGCTCGTCCGCATGTAGTGGTGACGGTCTTTGGGCATGGGGTGGCCGGAATCGTTGCCGACGATGACAAGCGCGGCGGCCGGTGTTCGGACGTCGAGCGGGATGAGGCTACGGAGTTCTAGCGGCTGGACAAAGGGGTTCTCTGGACTCCTGGGAGCTCCAGGAGCACAACCATGCGTCGGGTTTGAGAGGAGGAGCTCGCGAGCGCATGGCTCGCCGGCCATGGCGGCGGCCGAAGCTCGGGTGCACGGGGACAGAGGATAGAGAATGGGAACGGAGGGGGAGAGCATAGGGGGAGGATCAGGAGCTCATAGGGGTGCTGAAAAGAAGCTTAGGGAGGCAGAGGAAGCATAGATGGCGGTGAATCGAAGGTGAGGTTGCTGACGGCTGGAGGTTGAAGACGAGCTCGAGGGCGACACTGCAGGGCTTCCGGAAAGGCGTGGCTCAGTGAGGGGGTCGAGGATGACGTCGCGGAGCTCGTGGACCAGTCGGGGAGGCGAGGGAGGGCCGGTGGTCACGGCAACGACGAGCGGCGGCAACGTGCACGCTCGGTGGTCGCGTGGGAGAGAGGCATAGGAGGGGAGAGCACTCGAGGGAGAGAGAGGAGAGGTGCAGGGGGTCGAGGGGGAGTGCGTGGCGACGTCCAGGGCGTCCAGAGCGTCGAGGGGGAGTGGCAAGCAGGAGGTGGCTGAGGCGCGTGGCCGCGCGCACGGGGCACACGCCCGGCATCCTTTTGGCAAGGAGGAAGACGACAGGGGAGGGCCAGGTGGCTGGGCTGGCCAGCTGGGCCGGCCAGGTGGGCTTCGGTGGGTGCCAAGTAGGTATCTTCTCTCTCTGCTTTTCCTATTTTAGTTTCTGTTTTCTATTATTCTGTAGTCTTTAGGGCTTTACTAAAAATACTTAAACAGATCCAAAAATTATGAAACTTCTCAATGCCACTGTTTGGAATATAACCAACATCTAACATTTTAGTTTATGATTATTTGACCATTTAAAATATTAAATAGTATTTAAATGCCCAAATGCAAATAGAGTATGATTTAATTCAGAGCCCAAATATGTCATGGAAAAATGTGCATCACCTGTGGTTACTGTTTACAACATTTTCCATAAATGATGAACATTTTTGAAAGCCATTTGGATTTACTGAAAATATTTTAGGTGAACCTAGTGAATTCCTTTGATGCTAGGGGTTTAGGCAATCCCCATTTCAAGTTTCTGAGAAAATTTAACATGATGACATGATGATCATGCAAGGACAAGCAAAGGCTAAGCTAGGGCTGTGACATTTTTATTGGCCGACGGCCCGGGCAGACGCACAGGACTTGGTCCAACGCTGCATCGGTTGCCAGCTTTTTGCAAAGCAAAGGCACATGCCACCCACCGCCCTCCAAAAAATCCCCATTACCCGGCCCTTCGTGGTCTGGGGGCTTGACATGGTTGGACCCCTTAAAGGGGGAACCCATAAGAAAAAATACTTACTGGTCATGGTGGATAAATTCACCAAATGGATAGAAGCCAAACCTGTTAAAACGGCCAAATCCGGACCGGTGATAGACTTCATATCCGGGGCTGTACACCGTTATGGCATCCCCCACAGCATCATCACTGACAACGCATGAACTTCACGGCCGACGAGGTAAAACTCTGGTGCAGCAACGTGGGCATCAAGCTCGATTATGCTTCTGTCTATCACCCACAAACCAATGGCCAAGTTGAGCGAGCAAATGGTCTTATCATGAGCGGCATCAAACCCAGACTAGTGCGATCCTTAAAGGAGTCTAACACGCACTGGGTAGAGGAGCTCAACTTCGTACTCTGGGGGCTGCGGACCACGCCGAATCGTACTACCGGATATACACTCTTCTTTATGTTGTACGACACAGAGGCGGTTCTGCCCTGCGACATAATTCATGACTCACGTCGAGTGCGCATGTACGAAGAAAGAGAAGCCGAGCTCGATCGACATGACAGCCTGGACACCCTGGAGGAGGAGCGCGACGTGGCAAAAGCCCGTTCCGCATTCTATCAGCAACAGGCTCGCAGATACCAAAGCAGAGAAGTACGGGCCAAAACTTACAATGTTGGCGAATTAGTTCTATGCCTGCCGAAGAAGAAAAAAACCAAGTTCTGACCGGTGGAGCGTACCGTCTGCGGGATGCATTGAATAATCGACTTGAGCTGAACCCATGGAACGCAGCCAGACTCCGAAGATTCTACGCCTAGCGCCGGACTCTATGTTCGTCTCTTTCCTCTGTCCATTTTTTGCATATACATTATCTGTCTTTTTTATCTTTCTTTCTTTTATTCTTTGTCAAGGCCCTCAAGGGCCAACTTGTGCCCCGCTTGCACACTATTGACGCGCTAACCGCGCCCATTACCTGGGGGCTTCTTACACAAAAGCTTAATTATTTATCTGGGCTTCATGCCCCGCACATGTGTTATTCTTCCGCATGTACCTTTTCTTCACCATTATATGCATCGATATGACTTAAGTTTTGGCCAAGCTGGGTTGCCTGGCTCTTGTATTTATGCCCTACGTTCCCGTTAATTCGGCTAGTGCATAAGGGGAGCACCTCTGCGATTGTTACTGCCAGGTCAGCCGGATGTGTACCTCATACTGGGTGAAGCCGAAAGCTAGCATTCTTAATACTCGGTCGGTGAACAAAAGATGATTTTTATTTATTTTCCATATATGCCCCAGATGTTTTTGCCTGCGTTTACTCTCGCAGTCTGGACATGCACTTTAGGGCATGCGTACCCAGGGAAAGGAAGCCCTAACGGAACTATTCTCCTTAGAAGATGTTTCTTACTACCCATGTAATATAACATAACTAGTTGGATACTTGTCAGTTCAAGCACTAATGACCCCTACGCCTGGTTTCCACGCATTCCCTGGTTCTTATATAACTGAGCGGGTATTCGGACACACTCCGGACTATCGGGTCCTGAGGTTGAAGCGAAAAGGTCCGCCATGAAAAATGATTTACAATCCGGCTAGAAGGCATTATACATGTAACTCTAATTACATAGTCATGTAGACTGACTAAATTCCTCTTCTATACCATCCAACAGGCTGTCTAGCTTACAATCCTGTTGGGAATACTTTGCGGCTAATTCTACTTGCCCATACACTAAGCTAACGGGGATCTCTTTCCCATCGAGCCCCACAGGTCCGACCTCGGCCATGTGGTTTGGGTCAGCCTTGGTATACCGCGTCTTCACCATGGCCCAGGCTTCCCTGGCACCTTGACGGCAGGATGATATCTTCCATAATCGTAAGCACCGCCGTGCTCCCTTGAGCTTCTCCGCAAGCTCTCCAATGCCTTCTGGCAGGGAGACGGATGGCCACAAGGCCTAGGCAATACCTTGCATCACCTATCGAACTTGTTCGTGCAGTCATGAGAGCTCGGGTAGAAGATCACCCGCAGATCCGGGCATCTCCTCCGCGGGACAACCCGTCAGCATACCTGCAAACATAATTCTATTAGCTAGCTTCTCCGCCACCCCCCTTTTAAGGGTTCATCCAAGCACTTACTGAAAATGCCGCGTCAAAGCCGCTTATTCTCCTTCTCGGAGTCCGCAAGCTGGGCTCGAACATCCTTCAGTTCCACGCTCAGCTTGGTATTGGCGTCTTGGAGATTGTTTTTCTCCCACCTGACCTCAGTCAGCACGCGTTCGCCAGCCTTTAGCTATCGTACGACATGCTGGTCCTCCAGATTCTCTCTGGATTCATCTGCAATATCTATTGTTAGATCTGCAGCCACACCGCACGCTATATGGTACCTATCGAAAGAGATGTTACCAGCTGAGGACTTTTTAGGTTCCTTCAATGCGGCAACGGCGGACCGAAGATGGGTCTTGCATTCCTCCAGATCCTGTGATAGTCGAGTAGTCTTCTATGTAAGAACCTGCACAGTAGATGATCCTTAAATCAGTTCTGCTAACTGTTCCAAGTCTCAGGGGCTACTGATCCATATAATCGTCAGATTTGCTTACCTGTACATCCCTTACATACTGGCCCGTGGCTCTGGCTAGACCATTTTGAGCAGCACGGAGGTACGCGTCTCCAGAATTGAAGGCATCAAATGCCTCTGGTGAGAAGCAAGCGTCACGAAGTACGGCCCATCGACGCCTATGATTCATGGCGCTCTCCACTTCTGAATTTGTAGCGGATGGTCTATCCGCATCCTCTGTAGGGGGAGTATCCGGCATCCGCCCCATGTCAGCTTCCGCCTCTATGTCCGGTCCTGGAGCCCGACTGGTGGAAGCATGATCGACAGCCTCACCGGACATATTCCGGTGAGCGTTTTTTCTGTTAAAGAAACATGGACGTCATTACATTTTGAGAAAGACGACAACCACAGAGCGGGGTTTTTGTCATACCTCTGCGCCGGCGTCTCCGTCCTGACCGCCTTCCTTTTTGGCCTACTCGGCCTCGGTGCCTCTTGTTGGCGAGTTGCTGCGCGTTCGGCACGGCGTCCCGAATGCCTTCCCTGTAAAACACCATATGTATATGGTAGGTGAAGTATCTAAAAGGGGATCCTAGTTTTTGGAGTTGGGTTTTTGGTTTTTCTTACGAGCGACGCAGGGAGTAGTCCGGGATAGTCGGCCGTAATGGCCACCATGGCGTCATCACAGCTCAATTGATAGAACTGCCGATCTATCAGCTCCACGAATATGTCCGAATCTTCTTCGAGTCCGGGACCGAGGGCCCGGTCGGGGTCCTCTGGTTGTGGGGATGGGCTGTTGAACTCCCTTATGGCTTTTCGTAGGTCTTGCCGTAAAATGGCAAGGTGAGTACCTACGACAAAGAATGTGGGAAGAATGGGAGTAAGGGGATATAACTCACCCAGCTTGGAGGGTTGTACATGGAGAATCCATCCCGTGGCTTGATGCGGATGAACTCCTCTTCCTCTCCCTTGAACAGCTCGGACATGATTTTTGCTAAAGCAGCTGCATTGTCCGGACCCTTACGCCCGCAACGGGTGGCATCGTCTTCCCCGTTAAAACACCACAGGGGGTGCCCTCTATATTGAAGTGGTTGCACTCCCCGCATTATGCATATTGACATAACCTCGATTACTGTCAATCCTGATTGAGCCAGCGCTTTAATCCGGTTCATCAGGTAAAGGACTTCTCCGTTGTCTTCCTCCTGGGGGATCCGTGGGCGCCAGCTTTGGCATTTCTTCAGAGGAGCATTGTTAAACTCAGGAAGACCCCGCCAAACAGGGTCCGGAAGGGGGACGTCCTCCATATAAAACCATTCCGAAGGCCAGTCCTCGGACGTCTTCTTTGGAGTACCGGACATGTATCCCGTTTTGGCGATGCCCCATATTTTGGCTCCGCCCTCTTGATAAAGTGACCCCTCCTGTGTGCGGGGGATGAGGCAAAATAACCTTTTCCATAGCTCGAAATGAGCCTCGCAGCCCAGGAATAACTCGTAGAGGGCAACATAGCCGGCAATGTGTAATATGGAAGCAGGGGTGAAATTATGCAGTTGGAGGCCGTAAAACTCCAGGAGTCCATGGAGGAACGGATGAATTGGAAATCCGAGTCCCCTTAATAAGTAAGGAACAAGGCATACCCGCTCCCCCATAGAGGGGCTGGGGAAGCTCTCCGCTTGCTCCCCGCCATTGTAGGTGGCGAGCCTGGCTCAGACGGGAACCATATACGCTGGAGGGAGAAATCCCTTAGTCTATAGTTTGACTAATCGATTGTGTGGGATAGAACACCTCTCCCAATCACCGGGCTTAGGACTATGGGGGCGGGAGGAGGAGCTGCGGAGGTCGGCCATGCTGGAGTGGATTTTTCCGAAGTGCACTCCGATGGATTCTCGCTGGGGAAGGATGATATGGATTGGATCTAAGAATCCCCATCCCTTTAATAGACAATTTATTTATCTGGCTAGGGGGGCGAATGTAAAAACGCCCTGGCTCCTCATATTCATTCGACGCGTGGGAGATAGCCCTTATTGGGCGCAGAAGCAAAGAGGTCCAACATTTATGGGGCCGGACACTGCTTAACAAACATTCAAAATTTGGAGAAGAATCCGCCTTGCAATGCCGAAGACAATACTGCGTGTCGGACTTGACATCATTGAAGCCTAGTTCGGGGGCTACTGAGGGAGTCCTGGGTTAGGGGGTATCCGGACAGCCGGATTATATCCTTTGGCTGGACTTTTGGACTATGAGAATACAAGATTGAAGACTTCGTCCCGTGTCCGGATGGTACTCTCCTTGGCGTGGAAGGCAAGCTTGGCAATACAGATATGTAGATCTCCTTCCTTGTAACCGACTCTGTGTAACACTAGCCCCCTCGGGTGTCTATATAAACTGGAGGGTTTTAGTCCGTAGGACAACATACAATCATACCATAGGCTAGCTTCTAGGGTTTAGCCTCTTTGATCTCATGGTAGATCAACTCTTGTACTACTCATATTATCAAGAATAATCAAGCAGGACGTAGGGTTTTACCTCCATTAAGAGGGCCCGAACCTGGGTAAAACATCGTGCCCCCTGCCTCCTGTTACCATCCGCCTTAAACGCACAGTTCAGGACCCCCTACCCGAGATCCACCGGGTTTGACACCGACAACCCCTTCCCATTCTGACACTTCACTCTTCACTTTTCATCACAACAACAACACTACTTACCTTCTTTTACATGTTGATGATATTATCCTCACAGCTTCCTCACAACAATTTTTAGATCATATTATCTCTCTTCTTCACCATGAATTCTCTGTGACAAATTTTGGTCTTCTTCACCACTTTTTAGGTATTACTATTATCCATGACTCCTCTAGTCTTTTCTTGTCTCAACATCAGTACACTCTGGATCTTCTTTCTCGTGCTAGTATGCTTGATTGTCAAACTTCCCATACCCCTGTTGATACAGGTTCCAAACTCTCTGCCGACGGTGATCCTTTCTCTGATTCTTCTCTGTATCGTAGTCTTACCAGTGCACTTCAGTATCTCACTCTCACTCGTCCTGAAATTTCTTTTGCTGTCCAACAAGCTTGTTTATACATGCATGATCCTCGTATTCCACACTACAATCATGTCAAACGTATTCTTCGGTATCTCAAAGGCACATTAGACTTAGGTCTTCATATCAACAAATCCTCTCCCACCTCCTTGACAGCTTACTCTGATGCAGACTGGGCTGGTTGTCCAGATACTCGTAGGTCCACATCCGGATTTTGTGTTTTTCTTGGTAACAATTTGGCTTCTTGGTCTTCAAAAAGGAAGGTTACGGTCTCCCGCTCATCTACTGAAGCCGAGTACCTCGCTGTGGCTCATGCGGTTGCTGATACGGTTTGGTTGCGCCAGTCGCT
Source organism: Triticum aestivum (assembly GCF_018294505.1). Taxonomy (NCBI): domain Eukaryota; kingdom Viridiplantae; phylum Streptophyta; class Magnoliopsida; order Poales; family Poaceae; genus Triticum; species Triticum aestivum. The sequence goes on from NC_057803.1 coordinate 312,222,979, forward strand.
CTCAGAGCTGCACCGTCCTATTGAGCAAGCTACCATTGTTTACTGTGATAATATTTCAGCTGTCTACATGTCAGGGAATCAGGTTCAACACCGTCGCACCAAGCATATTGAGATCAAAATTCATTTTGTTCGAGAGAAGGTGGCTTTCCGTCTAGTTCGCATTCTCCATGTGCCTACTTTTGCTCAATTTGCTGATATCTTTACTAAAGGCCTGGCGACTACTCTATTTCAAGACATTTGTTTCGGTCTCAACGTCATCGAGCCTACCATTGAAACTGCGGGGGGATGTTAGAATACAACTTGTATTAGGATTATGACACCTACTCGGTTTGTAATAAGGCTAGGTCAGGTGCGGCTTAGCTCTTATATATACTTCTTGTATCGGCACAATATTGCATCAGCAATTATTCAATACAATTCTACAGAAAGCAATTCCGGAGCCACATATTCATCACATGTCTCAAGTATCCATTTCTAGTTGTAATAGATCGGGATACAAGTCTGAACGCCCATTACCGTTGACACGGTATTCGAGTAGATAACTTCCCTACAGGGGTGCACCATGTCACCCAACACGCTTGATCACTCTGGCCAGACACACTTTTTGGGTCAATGCCCGGCCTTAGAAGATCAACACGTCGCAGCCCTACCTAGGCTCAGCAGAGAGGCCCCTGCCGGTCTACATCCTAAGCGCTCCAGGGTCTTGGGCCCATCGCCCCTTGCACTCCGAGTTGTTGTGCGCAAGGGGATACTAGCACCACTTTTGCCTGGATGGTGCCATCCGGCCTGGCCACAATGCTGAACTGGACGTCTGACAAGCTTCGGCTGATACAGCAATGCCGAGGCCCATAACTATTCCCATGTGGTGGTTAGTGCGTAAAGGCCAAAGGCCAACTCAGAACAAATACCCAAACCTATTAGTGCATTGGGGGCTCGCGGAGACGAGCAGAGACTCACGATAATGTGACCCCGTCGCCCCGTCTCGTGGACTTACGGCAAGGGCCCAGATTTGCCCAGCCGTGCCTCGTATAAAACTCGCGGGTGCTCTATGGGCCCGCCGACTTTCACATCAACTCGCGGGTACCCCTCAGGGTCGACCCGACTTCAATAATGGTCTCAAGTAAAGTCCGGGTAACCGTGTGTCCAAAACATCAAGGGGGAAAACTAAAGGAATCACCCTCGGTGGATTCCACTCGATGTAATCATCAGGGTGAACATAGGAGGAATCACCCTTGAGGTCCACCTTGAGGGGTTGCACGACAGAGTCGTATCGGGAGTGGTAAAGGAGGAATCACCCTCGATGACCACGACCGAATAGCTACACTACAGAGTCATCATCAGGAGTGCGTTACGAGGTATCACCCTCGGCACACGATAGTAGCTCTGCAGAGTTGAGCAACAAAAGGGGTGTGATATGATGTGAGGTGTCGGGCTCTGGTCGTCGATCACGTTGATCGAGTCGTTGATGATGAAGCGGGGGTAACAAGGACAAGGTGGGGGTCACTGATGGATCACTAACCAACCTATACTAAGCAGTTTAGGATAAGCAGGTAAGGTACAATGAGCAGTTACAAAAGCAGGCTATGCATCAGAATAGGAGCAAACAATAACAATAACAAAAATCTAATGCAAGCATGAGAGAATGGAATGTGCGATATCGGGATGATCAAAGTGGGGGCTTGCCTAGAAGCTCTGAAGACAGATAAGAACCTTCGACGGTGAAGCAGTCGAGCACCGGTTCAATAACGGTCTCGGGGTCTACTGAAAAGAAGTAATAGAGGGGGAACATAATAAATAACAGAGCAAACAATGCAGCACAAAGCATGCCAAAGTAAAATGTTGCGCTGGGGTGACCTAACGTAGTGCTACACGATACCAGCTTAGGGGGATAACATCCGGAAAAGTTTTCCCAGGGTTAGGCATTTTCCGACAGATGAACCGGAGGGGACGGTTGCAGGTTCGCTATGCTAGGGGCATGCGAAAGACGAACGGAGGGCGTATCCAAATTCGTCTCGCCATTCTGAGCAACTTTCATGTACAAAGTATTTTCGTCTGAGTTACTGGTTATTCTATATGATTTTCTGAAGTTCTTAAATATTCTAAAATTATTAATAATTCGAAATAAAAGGTGAAATTTCTATGTGCACACAGCAGGGCCACCAGAGGCTGACAGTAGACCCCGTTGACCAGGTCAACTGTGGACCAGTTGACTGGTCAACTGGACAGTGGACCCACATGTCAGTTCTTGTTAGTAATAACTAATTAACTAATTAGCTAATTAGACTAATTATGCTTAAATGAATTAAATTAATTAATTAATTTAACTATTTTTTGTTTCCTTTTTTAAAAGGGGCTGGGCCCCACGTGTAGTGGCACAGACAGCCAACCGGTGCGGGCGCGTCGTAGCGGGCGTGGGCGCCCGTCGGGGCTGAAGCCTGCCCGGGCGTGGTGGGGCGATGGTGCAACATGGCTAGGGGGCGCGGCCAGCCGGAGCAGACGCGACGGGGCAGGGTCACAGGATGGAGCGGAGCCAGTGGGGTCAAGCACGGCAGCCAGCGATGGGAGGTGAGGGCAGGGGGCGGCGCTGGCGCGGGAAGGCAGCACAACAGCGGTGGGGCGGGCGCGACCAGGGGGTGGACCAGCAGCAGCGGTGGCGGGGCACAACCGGTGGCGGGCAGGCGAGGCCGCTGCCAGCGACGAGCGGCGCGGGGCTGCAGGGCGGAGGCCGTCGCGTGGTAGAAGCACAACCTAGGACGGGCGCGTGACGGCAGGAGCAGCGGGGCTGCAGCGAGCCACTCGGGCAAGCGAGGCGCCGACGCGGGCCAGCAGCAGGCGAGCGGGAGGAGGATGCGGGGGCGGATGAACCGGGCGTGAGCGGCGACAGTAGAGCGTGCATGGACACGGCTCGAGCCGTGCGAGGATCAGGAGGGGTTGCGACGAGCACGGCGACATCAGGTGGCGGCGGGCGTTGGTGGCTATAGCGATGTGGGGCACGTTACTTGATGCAGGCAGCGGCGTTGGACCCGCACGAGCCCGGGAAGCTCAGCTACGAAGTCGGGAGCGAGCTACGGCGACGATGGCTATGGCAGCGAGCTCGTTAGTGGTGGCAGTTTTGGCCATGGAAAAGACGATGGCTCCGATGCGCGGCAAGGTGACGAAGAAAAGGGGAAGGTAGGCGGAGCTCATAGGGGGGCGCAAGAGGGCCCAGTGATGGCTTAGTAGCTGCAGGGCAGTCGGAGTTGACGGAGATGGTCGATGACTGAAGTGGACGAGGGCGACATGAATCCGGTGAAGGTGGGGGTTCCGGCTCGTCTTCGTCTCCGTAGTGGACGCAGCGGACGATGACGGTCTTCATGGACGCAACGGCGAGGCAAGAAGTCGCCAATGGTCGCGAGCTTCACCGAAGCGAGCCCATGGTGGTGCTCGGCGAGGAGGTATCTGGCGAGGGGGAGGGGGGAGGCCGAGAGACCGAGGGGAGTGGTGAATCTGGGAGGCGAGGAGGCAAGTGGGGAGAGGTGGGATCGAGGGGTCGGGGCGTGGTGTCCTTATCCCCTCCCGCGTCGGCGCCGTCGAGGTGGTCCGGGGTGACCAAGCCCCTGTAGCGACCTGGTTGCGTGAACAGGGGACAGAGGAGGGTTTAGTGAGGATGGGCCGGTCTTTAATTAGGTGGGCGAACAAGCCCAATAGCTTATGTCCTCCTCCTTTTCTTTTCTGTTTTCCATTTTCTCTTTTCCTTTTCCATTTCCTTTTTGTACCAAATGAGTTTTGTTTTGAACAAAACTTGGCACATAAATCTAACACAATATATTGAAATGAAAAAAATGTATGGGGTCAAAAGGTGTTGTCTAACCATTTTTAGAAATTGAAAAGGCCAATTTAATTGATCTCGGACCAAAAATTAATTCTGAGGGGCATTTTGGGAATTCAAAAGAGGTTGGTTCCAACATGACAAATATCCAGAGATTATTTTCCACCCTTTAAACATTTTAGTTTGCATGTTTGAGAAATTTGAATTTTGGACTTTATTTTGAACTTGAATTTGAATCAAGATCCGGATCAAGCGAGGATTAGCAACAGTAATGTGATGACAAGGCACCATTAGCAGAGAATTACTGTAGCTTAATTATCCAGGCGTCACAGTATAACACTTAGTTTTGAATCTATATGTTTGGTCATGACGCCCATATATATAGTTTGATAGGTTTGTCATGCATCATACTTATATTACAAAGTTGATGCATAAGGTAAGATCTATCTCCGTCCTTGTTTGTTGGTCCCCTTTGCGCCAAATTTTGACCATGGATTTACTAATAAAATATTAATGCATGTCATCGAATATTATATCATTGGATTCCAATTTGAACATAGTTTCCAATGATGTTATTTTTTATGACATGCATTAATATATTGTTAGTTAAATCTAAAATGAAAATTTTGCACAAAACACAGAGGAGGCCAATAAACCAGAACAGAGGTAATAACTAACTGCGATACATATAATTGACGCCAAATGTGAGTACGGGATCACGCATGTCTATCGAATGGAATGAGGATACAATACAGTAAGAATTAAGGCCACAATGACGCTGTGTAGTGATGGTTACATGAGGCAAGAAGAAAGATGCATCCATCAACGACCTCCTCCTTGACTCAGTGCGCCGGGCTATTGACCCCCGACTAACGAGCAACGACTTTTGTGGTGATGTGTGCTTCTAAACAAACATGTCCAAGCCTTCCAGCCGGTCGAAGGAGGCCAACATCATAGCATACTTAGTCGTTTTGTAGAGGCTAATGTAGATGACTTGCTCATATACATGGATGTGTAGGTCAAAGAATTCTTGCTGGGCGATGCGCTGCGTGGCGAATGCGACCTCGAGGTGGACATCCTTCATCTCATTGGCGGGCAGTCACAGGGCCACTAGTGTGGGAAAGAGGTTCTCACCATGGAGGCTAATTTGGGTGGCAGTCAACGAGGATCCTAGGTGCACAGACTGGAGGAGTACGACGATGTTGTTCGCAAGCATTTTGAGGATCGTTAACCTGTCGATGGTGTCGGGAATCATATTGTGCAACATAGAGGCCGAGGTAGTGTTGGCGTAGGCTATGAAACAGGCGGTCGCAAACACCGCCTGGAGACGATCCTTGGTGCTAGGCCACAGGACGACATCATGGACTAACTGGCACAACCGCCTACTTCTCGCATGCATCGCCTCCATGGGTCTGGCTTATGGTCACTGGTCCTGGAATTGGAGTGAGCACTATTGTGCTTAGTCTAGGTGCATAGGTTCATAGGGTTTGATAGATGGACCAGAGTGGATGGGGGCCTTTATATGAGAGTGCAAACTGCGTTGCATTCACATCGTGCTGGCTCCTTTCCACTTCTCCCATTAGTTCCCGCTGCATGCTAATTGAAGGAGGATGTATCATTGGTTGTTCAACATTTTTGGAACCGCTACCCTCTCCCTTGTTTACATTTAAGCTGTATTGGGAACCGTCCTGGTTTACTAGTTTACCATCCATTTCTCAAAAAAAGTTGTTTACCATCCTGGTTTACTAGTTGTACAACACTAGTACTATTGTACTATTAGTAGTAATAGGGAGGGGTGCGCTGTGTCAAGCACTAACTTGTCGTGCAATTCTTGGGTGTAGATAGCTGAGTAGGTCTGTCTCATTTTGTTCCTTGCTGGGCTTATGTTGGAAATATTAGAGTCACGTCAAATCCATTTGAGTTAATTGCATGTATAGTACCCATACAAAATGCATCTATGGTACATGAACTTGCACGGTGGGTACATGTTCCTACAAAAAGTTGAAAAGTGAAACAAATCAAACATGAAACTTGTATTCTAGGTACTCTTTGTTAAATCTACATGCGTAGCATGGTGCCCACTCCCGCTCTCATTTTATCTGTGGGTTCCACGGTCAGTTGGGTAGAAAAAGAAGTACATATAAAAACATATAAAAAACCAAAGTGTCTGACAGGATTCGAACTCAAGACAATGCGTTGCAAGCATGGGGCACTAACCAGTGCACGAGATGTTATTTCTCATACGAGCTAGAGATATTAATATTTTTATATAGTTTGTGCGATAATTGGAATGTGAATTTTTTTGAAGTCTGCCCCAACGGATATTGAATTACTTATGAAAGAAGAGAGTTTCCCGGTTAATTAACAGAAAAACTGGGCGAAAACCATCACATCAGGCCCATTAAAACAAGGCACACTGGGCGACCTAACTACACACTTCAAAGAACAAACACATGTTGTCGAAGAGAAAGGTGCAGTCGAGGTTGCAACCTGGCGTCATCATCACCACACTTCTGTGTAGGCAAGTCTGACCCCACCATCAACGGCCACCAAGAAATCTACACATCGAGGGGGGCTACAAAGATAAAGACGTATGGAGAGCATGTGTGGGAGGCTCAGAGACACAACTAGTGAGGGTGTGTGTGTTTAAGAGAGAAGACAAGGGTGCAAGAGACATTTAGAGAGAGAGAGGGAGAGAGAGTTTGTGTGTTACATCGATATTAGGGATAGACAGATAGCAGGTGTGTGAGGCATATCTAAAGCAACAGGGAGATAAACAAGCAAGTTTGCATGTGTGTGCCTGAAATAAATGAAGAAAGAAATGATGTGTGTGCGTGTATGCGCGCGCGTGTGTGTGAGGGAACTATTCTCAAAATCTAAAAGGTGCTGAGCTAGATTATAGGGATTCATATAGTTCTAGGGAGTCGAGTTAACCTTAGGGATATGCGTGCAAGACGGAGTTATACTTAGAGACATGTGACAGTGGGTGGGCTAAATTAAGGGGGTGGGAGTGTTCGACAGAGAGTGTGTATGTGTTTCTTTGTGAGAGACTTACAGGACAAGGTAAACCAACGAATTCTAACCTTGACGAAGGGAGAGAAATAGACGGAGTGCGTGTGTGTGATGAAGATGCACATGGAGAAGGGATATTTATATATGTGTGAGAGAGATTGCACAATTTATTCACGTATCACTATCCCCCGGTCGAGGACGTGCCTCGCTCGAACTTAATCAATCTGTACTTTGTATCATGGCTGAAAATACACTATCGATTCAACACTATAAGATTGGACACTCACATATCACACAAGTTATACAGTTTATTTAGATACCCCTTTTTAATCATGCATGTCAAACTTATAGTGATATTTCTTCAAATAATCACTATAGTTATCATGTACATGCACCATTGATAGTGTTGCATTCCGATTCATTTGGGTTGGATGATTTAATGTTCTATTATGAAGTAATATAGATAATATTCATATTTGAATTCAACGGGTACTGCAATTTATGAAATGTAGGCCATGTAATCATATGAGGTAACATTTTAAGTAGCGGACTACACATCTATAATATCCATTTGTTAATGTACACTATATTTGAAATTAACACGTCAATGCATTGTGTTTAAAATAAATAATATACGAGAAATACATAGGCTGAGTGTTCACTTCATTGTTTATGAGCGTGCCTAAGTTACACCCGTATGATCAACCACGCTCGTGTGATTGTAACAATTTATCGGTGCATCATCCAAAGTTATTGTCTTTTTTTTCTCCGGTTGACTTAATACTAATTATTGCTGACATGTGTTCCGTGTAGATAGTCGCGTCTCCCCGTTTCCCATTGGCACTGTCCAAAATTAGTTGAATTGGATACGAACGATCACGCTGGAGGAAAAATCTCCCTACTCCTTTGAAAATTTTCGCGCTCTAGTCTGGAGCATGCGATGGTGCGCGGAGAACAACACGACCCTCATTTTCATAGAAGGTCGGGGCTGCTTTGGTAACTTCTGGTTCGCCCCACCACACGACACCCTATTTTCTTTCCGCTCTCGCAAAAAATAGTACTCCACAACATCATAGCGCCTTACATCACGCCGTCTATACCTCACCGGCGATTCTACCCCTTCCCCCTCTTGAAACCCTAGATTGCTCATCCATCGGTGTACCAGAGCCAATTCACGGACGGTGTCATCCACCATGCCAGATCAGCTTCTATGGCCACATCTACCCCTCCCACCTCCCCTAGAAACCGTAGAATTCTCATCCACCACTTTACCACAACCCATTCAGTGCTAGCCTTGTCAACTGTGCCAGATCTGCTTCGCCAGTGCTCTCGTCAGCCACGGGGCATATTGTCATGAACTTGACACGACAGATGTCACAACCCTAGTCAGTGCATGCATTAGAGTGTTTGCATCATGTTTAAATTCCTCAGAAACTAGGAAATGGGGATGAAAGAAACCCCCAGCACCACTGAATCCAACTAGGGTTACTAAAATACTTTTTTAATGAACCTGAAATGCCCTTCAAAAATGTTCATCATCTTTTCCATGGTCTAGAACCTCTGCCAAAAATGGTGCGCACTTTTCTAGGACACTCTGGGTTATTGAATTAAAGCATACATTATTTGTTATTGGACATTTAAATGCTATAAATAATTTTAAATGTCCAAATGATCTTGAAAGTAAATGAGGGCTGTTGGAAATAATCCAAACAGAGCCCACAAATATTTTCAGGATTTTTGAAAATGCTATGGCATTCTTATTAAAGCCAAAACAATTACAGAAAATAGAAAAATAGAAATAGAAGAGAGAGAGAGAGTTACCTAGCCTTACCTGGCTGGACAAGGTCCTATGTAGCCCAGCTGGCGGCCGAGCCCACCTGGCCACCTCCTCCTGTCGTCTTCCTCCTTGCTAGGAGGACGGGCGCGTGACCGACGCACACGCACCGCCGTGCGTCCACCTCCACCCTGCCTGGCTGCCCCCCTCGTCGCCTTGGACCTCCCTCGCAATGCCACGCACCCCCTGGTCACCTCTCACTCTCTCTCGAGCTCATACCCCTCCTCTTCTCTCTCTCCCTCTTATGCCCCAGCGCAGCCGTCGCCGCCGCTCGTCGTTGCCGCGACCACCGGCCCTCCCTCACTTCCCCGACTGGTCCACGAGCTCCGTGACGTCGTCCTCGACCCCCTCACTGAGACACGCCCCACCGGAAGCCCTGCATCGTCGCCCCAGACCTCATCTTCAACCTCCGGCCGTCAGCAACCTCGCCGTGGATTCGTGAGCTCCAGACCCTCCCCGGCTTCGCCGTTGCCTCTACTAGATTCGCCATGAGCCCCTGCCCTTTCCCCTCTCTCCTCGCGCTCTTCTGCGTCTTCTAACCACCATGACCATCAAAGCCGATAGCTCCTCGCCACCGGTCATGTCGCCACCGCGGCTACGGTCGTGCAAGCACGCTCCGAGCTCACTGCCGCACTCACTGCACTTCTGCGAGTCAAACATGATCGTCCACGGCTTCTCCCGTGCCCCGCATCATCCACACCGTTGTTGGCCGAACTCCGGCCGCCGCCGGGAGATCGTTTCCGGCGAGCTCCAGCCACCTCAACTGCTCCCACTTGCCCCATTGGATGCGCGCGTTCATCAGCAGCACGCAGAGCCCCTCCGCCGCTCTTTTGGTCGTCGGAGGGTGAAACCCGACGTCCTCCGCCGTCTCTGGCTCTGCCGGCGACGAGCCGGGTTTGACCACAGTTGACCCCCCTGACTGACTGATGTGTGGGCCAGGCCCCTGTTTAGTTAAGTGTTAGATTAATTAGCATTAATTAACTTAGTTAATAAGTTGATCCACTAACATGTGGGCCCAGCCCTGCTGATATTTTGTTAGGGTTAGTTTAGCGCTAATTAACTCAGTTAACCAACCGAGGCACTGACCAATGGGCCCCACTGGTCAGATTTGACCTGGACGACCCTGTTGGCCTGCTGACGTCACCCTGACGCAGTCAATCATTTTCTGGCTTTAAACTAATCCAGGAAATTCCAGAAAATGGTTTAGACTTCTAAAATTCATAGAAATTAATCTGTAACTCCAAATGCAAAGATCTATATATGAAAAATGATCAGAAAAATCCAATCTATCCATCTGTACTGGTTTCATGCATGTTTAAACAACTTAACCTTGATTTTTAGTTCAAAACATGATAAAGCACTATTTAAGTTCATAATTTGTGTTTGGGGTTGAACCTTTGATTCAAAATGACTCAAACCCATCTGGTTGTAGTTGCATTAGCCCCACACACTCATTTTGCCATGTCATGGTCATGCATCATATTGTGCATTGCATGGATTGTATTTCCTTCTCTGTTGCCGGTATTTGTCCCCTCTCGATAGACGTGGTTCCGACAATGAGATCGATGCCACCAATGAAGAACTATACTATCTTCAGTAGTGCCAGGCAAGAAAAACCCCGTTGTTCATTCTGATACAATCCCACGCTCTGGCTCCTGCTCTCTTTTACTGCATTAGGACAACAACAATTCATTTGTTACTTGCTGTAGTAGTTGAACCCCTTTTCCTCTACATGACCTATCATTGCCACAGTAAATAGATAAACCCACTAGTATGAGTAGGAGTTGTTTGAGCCCTGATGTGCCTACTCATTCATGCTTGTTTGTCATGCCTGCTACTACTTAGAGTTGAGTCAGGTCTGATTCATCGGGAATGAATTGGAATGGTGATGAACATGTTCTACTGTGTGTGAGCTAAGTGTGTAACCACAATTTGGTAAAGGTAGCGGTGAGAGGCCATGTAGGAGTACATGGTGGGTTGTCTCATTGAAACCGTCCTCAGGAACCGAGTTCTGTGTTTGTGATCCATGAACAGCTACTACCACGCGTTGGGCCCGAAACTAATAGACCCTCTTGACTTATTAACCGCCCTGTCCTCTGTCCGGGAGTTGCAAGTAGTTTCTGGTGTTTGTAGTATGCTGGAGGCTGTGTGCAACGCTGACTCGAGGGGTGGGCTGTGATGCGGTAGGCACGTGGCCTGGTGTACTGAGTCACCCGTTTAGTGATCCGGGAAACCTGTACATATCATTCGGGGCCGCATGTGGAAACCTTGGCCGGACTCCCTGCGGATGGAACCTGAATAGGCGATAAACCTGAACTAGGGACTTGTGTCAGGTCATGGCCGACACCCTCACTGGGCTTCCGCTTGAAGGTTGCCAACTACATGTCGTGTAAACGGCGATAAGTGGTGGGAGCGTGTGTGAAGAAGTACACCCCTGCAGGGTTAACATCATCTATTCGAATAGCCGCGTCCGCGGTGAAGGACTTATGGGTTGCCTATATAGTTCATAGATAAGTGAAAGTGGATACTCTAAAATGCGCAAGATAAACGTGAGTCCTATGGATGGCGTTCTCATAGGGAGACGGGAGCAGATCCATAGTGGTGTATTGATTGGTCAATATGTGGACTCGTGTGCGCCACCTCAAAAGAATGACTTGCAGTCATAGTTTAGGATGGCACCAAGTCAAAGCTAGCTTGCTACAGTTAAACTCCACCACCCCCTTGTTGATACTGATGCATATGTAGCTAGTTTTGATGTAAGTCTTGCTGGGTACATTTGTACTCACATTTGCTTAATTTATGTTTGCAGAGAGACTTCAGTCTTGCTAGTAGTTCCGCGTGGACTTCGACGTTTAGCTTGTTACCTCAGCTACGATCTTGTGCCCTCGGCAGGGTCTTGTAGATAGTCAAGCTTCTCGGTCTTTTTCATTTGTAGTTGTCTGTACTCAGACAAGGTAAGCTTCCGCATGTGCTTGTTGCTTGTATGACTTGAATATTGGGTCATCAGACCCATGTCTGTAATATCTGACTCCTCAAAGCCTAATGAATAAATACTTTGAGTCATAGAGTTTTGTTGTGATGCCATGTTGTATTTGCACATATCGAGCATATTGTGTGTATGTTATTGAAATGATTGGTATGTGTGGTATCCGACAACCTAGTAGTTTATTCTTGGTAGCGTCTCTTATGGGGAAATTTCTCCTAGTGCTTCCACTGAGCCATGGTTGCTTGCTACTGCTCCGGAACACTTAGGCTAGCCGGCATGCGTCCTTCTTCGTTCCTGTGTCTGTCCCTTTGGGGAAATGTCACGCATTGTTCCTTTAAGTCCTTGTAGCTTGCTACGACTTGGGTTCATACGTTGATGACCGACACGTTCGTTGCTGGGTCATGTATGCCTGTCCTTGTAAGTTAGTGCCACTTTGGGTTTACGACTAGTCATGTCAGCCCAGGTTCTCTGTCATATGTATGCTAGCGACACTATCATATACATGAGCCTAAAGGTGCAAACAGTCTCGGGCCAGGTAAGGTGGCACCCATGGGAATACCGTGCGTGAGGCCGCGAAGTGATATGATGTGTTACATGCTAGATCAGTGTGACTTAGGATCGGGGTCCTGACAGCTTTGGTATCAGAGCCTGACTGCCTATAGGATTACCTAGCCAAACTGGTCGAAGTCGTGTCTAGAAATGCTTTAGTTATATAAGGGAATTGATTGTGGAAGGGAACGTAAGGCTCTTTTTACTCCTTTACCTTATGTCCTTCTAATCCGAGTCATCCTCTTCTCTTCTACGGGGATTAAGAACTAGGCTTCTCATCTTTCTATCATGATCACGTGTTACTAATTTGTAGACTTATAGAATTGATGGTTTCAAGCCCCAGTTCAGTTCCTACTACTTCCGTGTGCCGACAATTGATCTTAGAACCTTGATATGGTAATGTTAAGTGGTTATGCCACCAATTTGTAGGATGTCTCAAATCTTTTTTAGCATTTACAGCCGTTATGCTGTCCGAGTCATTGATGACCCACAAGTATAGGGGATCTATCATAGCCTTTTCGATAAGTAAGAGTGTAGAACCCAATGAGGAGCAGAAGGAAATGATAAGCAGTTTTCAGTAAGGTATTCTCTGCAAGCACTGAAATTATCGATAACATATAGTTTTGTGATAAGGTAATTTGTAATGAGTAGCAAGTAATAAAAGTAAATAAGGTGGAGCAAGATGGACCAATCCTTTTTGTAGCAAAGGACAAGCCTGGACAAACTCTTATATGAAGGAAAGCGCTCCCGAGGACACATGGGAATTATCGTCAAGCTAGTTTTCATCATGATCATATGATTCGCGTTCGGTACTTTGATAATTTGATATGTGGGTGGACCGGTGCTTGGGTGTTGTCCTTACTTGGACAAGCATCCCACTTATGATTAACCCCATTGCAAGCATCCGCAACTACAACAGAAGTATTAAGGTAAACCTAACCATAGCATGAAACATATGGATCCAAATCAGCCCCTTATGAAGCAACACATAAACTAGGGTTTAAGCTTCTGTCACTCTAGCAACCCATCATCTACTTATTACTTCCCAATGCCTCCCTATAGGCCCAAACAATGGTGAAGTGTCATGTAGTCGACGTTCACATGACACCACTAGAGGGATGACAACATACATCTCATCAAAATATCGAACGAATACCAAACTCACATGACTACTAATAGCAAGACTTCTCCCATGTCCTCAGGAACAAACATAACTACTCACAAAGCATATTCATGTTCATAATCAGAGGGGTATTAATATGCATAATGGATCTGAACGTATGATCTTCCAGCAAGTAAACCAACTAGCATCAACTACAAGGAGTAATCAACACTACTAGCAACCCACAGGTACCAATCTGAGGTTTGTATACAAAGATTGGATACAAGAGATGAATTAGGGTTTGAGATGTGATGGTGCTGGTGAAGATGTTGATGGAGATTGACCCCTCCCGATGAGAGGATCATTGGTGATGACGATGGTGATGATTTCCCCCTCCCGGAGGGAAGTGTCCCCGGCAGAATAGCTCTGCCGGAGCCCTAGATTGGTCCCGCCAAGGTTCCGCCTCGTGGCGGCGGATTCTCATCCTGAAAGCTTGCTTATGATTTTTTTCCTCGACGAAAGACTCCATATAGCAGAAGATGGGCATCGGAGGGCCACCAGGGGGCCCACGAGGCAGGGGGGCGCGCCTCCACCCTCGTGGCTGGTGGGTGGCTTCCCTCTGGTACTTCTTGCGCTCAGTATTTTTTATATATTCTGGAAATAACTTCCGTGAAGTTTCAGGACTTTTGGAGCTGTGCAGAATAGGTCTCTAATATTTGCTCCTTTTCCAGCCCAGAATTCCAGCTGCCGGCATTCTCCCTCTTTATGTAAACCTTGTAAAATAAGAGAGAATATGCATAAGTATTGTGACATAATGTGTAATAACAGCCCATGATGCAATAAATATCGATATAAAAGCATGATGCAAAATGGACGTATTAGTCATCCCAGGTTTCTGTATAGTCTGATGCATTTGCGACTCCCTTCTTCCCGTTCCCATGTTCCTTTGGGCCAGATTACCCACACTAATTGTTGAGTTCAGGTACTCTATTGCCTCGGTATATATGTTGGAGCTATTATTATGACCCTAGGTGTCTTAGAGAACCACCTAGTAATCTAGCCATGTTTGGTGTTCCCAGTGTGATGATTCTGGCCATTATTCTCGAAAGCATCATGTGATGCCATTTAGTTAGTAGGCCTTCTATTTATGGGTTCTTAAGCCCAAAATCTACTCCACTTACCTCGTTTTGATAGTGTTGCTCGTATCTTTAGGATATTAGTAACCTTTGCGATAGTCCTCGAGGTCCGTGGTATCTCATTCTTCCAATACAATGAACTGCTTATGGCAGAAGTTCCTCGTTGAACCGAAAGATCACAACCAGAGTGCTCTTGACGAGCTCTCGATTCTATGTTGTGACCCTGCCAGTTCTACCTTTTCTGCATGCGTTATCCGGAAGAAATATGTTGAACTTGTTCGACATGCTAATCTATGCACCCACAACTCAGAAAATCATATGTTCTTTTGGGTTGTCCCTCTTTAGTTGTTTTTTTGGCCCTCGTCTATCAATTGATAGACATGAGTAGTTGTGCATTCATGATATCGATGCCTATTATTTCTGTCGTCCCTCAAGCCATTTTATTCCGGAATTACTAGGAAAATGAACTCTAGTACCTTATCCATATCTAGGATTGGGTCAAAGCAGTCGTACTCCGTAGATTAAATGCTAATCCAACTTTTGTTCTGTTCCACCTTGGAGTGTTACCCTCTTTACGTCGGGATTGTCATGAGAATTGCACCACCTCTTATGAATTGTTGACGCAGTGATACTTCTCGCCATCATTATTCATTCCTCAGTTACGTGTTGTCGCAACTGGAATGCCGATAAGTGAATCGTGATGTGTGAAATCAATACTCCTAGCAACTATGTTTCTTGGTAGTTAATGGACAAAAATCTTATCCTTAGCATGTTGATTATTGAATCATCACCCTAAGGTTGATCATGCTACCTAGTCCTTATTTCCGGTGCACTTTTCAATCAATGAGTCAGGATAGTGTCAATCCTTGCTTATTTGATCATATTGTCTTGCCCTGAAAATCAAGATTGTTCTCGAGCTTAGTGACATATCCGTGGTTCGTGATTTTCCGTTTATCTTCTCGGAAGTATTACCAGGTTGTTCCCTGACCGTTATGTTGAGTTCGTGATCAGGTTGGTTTCTTATGAACCACCCCTTCTCCAAGAATCTATGTTGTTTACCCCTGAACTAGTTGGATACGCTAAACAACAACTTGGAGAGTTGGAATATAAAAGCTTGCCTAGCTTAGTTCATTTTAGGGATATCTTGTATGTGTGTTGAAGAAAGATGATATTTTCATTGGTTGACCCTCGTGATCAGTTAATGGATCTATCATTTTATCCAATCTTTGATTTGAGTATGGGCTATCATCAAATCAAATCAGAACCAACGATATTCGTAATGTTGTCTTACTTGTGGTTGTTCCCTCGGGCATACGCTATTATATCTTTTGGGTCTGACCAATGCTATCACCTTGTTCACAAAGTTGTGGAACTCCACTTATATGGAAACTTGGATGAATTGTTGTTGAGCCCATCAGCAACATTGTTATCTTTTCCATGATTCGTGTTGAACATCCAGCTAGTATTGGAAACTTTGTAACCATTGCCTTCATGTTGCGTTCATGAGGTACATGTTTGGTGCAAGAAGTGGCTTTCTCCAAGTTCACGTGCATTAGGTGCAAGTTGCCGTCGTGAATTCGAGAGAGTTAGTTTTGCTTCCTCTGGAATCATCCCAAGTCAGTCATGCACGTGCGAAGTATACTATGGCTTGAGAGATTAGCTACCTCCATCCCATTGGTATTTCCTAGCACACCAAGCCACTGATTGATTTGTTCAAAGAAAAGAAGTTCATGCGCTAATCCCGAAGGGCCCGGACGGACATGCACAAGACTTCGTTATCTCAATGATGGTTCCCAATCAGAACTCAGTAGTGTTTTATTGCAAGACTACCATGTGATCATGCTTGTCTGGGACAGCGTGTTCACATGTGTGTAGCAGAACCAGCTCATGTTTTGGAGCTTACTACCATAGTCCATTTCCCGAGAATCTCGCAACGCCATCTCGTCGTTTTGTGTTGCAAACTTTCTTTTTTTTCTTTCCAGACCCGATGAGTACGGATTATCCTGGCACCAACCAGATCTGGATGTCAGGCAGATATGATGGTTGGAACGTCTTCCAAGAACTATAATATTGGTATCTCTGTAACCCGGTAAAGTGGATGTCGTGGTCAACACACCTAGCCGGAAGGCCTATTATTGTACTATCTTGATTGAGGAAGTTGGCCACCTCCCCATAGGGATTTCATAGGATTTACTTCAGTAATTGTTCCTTATGGATTATTTTGCTCCCGAAGACCGACCTTTTACTTGATGTTCTAGATACCAAACCATATCTATAAATGGGTTATGCTAGCACATCAAGGAGAACATTAGAAGCGGAGTGCTAAATGTCTCTCGGTCGATCATCCAGATTTTGTTTCCTTGGCCTTGCTAAGGTGAGTTCTTAGAAGGTGTTATCTACCTTTGCATCTGCATCCTCCAACAATATCCATCATGGTAGTATGTTGTGTTACCGGCGTCCTTGACAAAGATGTTGGTAAAACCTTGATGAATATGGAAATGCTCAAGTTCTTGAGAGAACGCGCAAGCACTAGGTTTTATCGTCGACATTAATTGCATAGTGCTCTCAGTTTCCTCGGTTATGCTATAACCTTTCAAACAGTGGACTCACTCTCTACTGTTGGGTTTCTCCCCAGTTACTAGAATCATTCCCAGCATTTGCATCTTGTCCCCAGCTTGCACCGCCATTGTGCCATCCTACTATGGACTACCCTTCTCAGTAATTATTGATCAGGATCATCTTCAAAGTGGTCCTACCATGGGTTCCATCCATTTTTCGATGATAAGGAAAAATCATTCCTTGCGTTGTCTTCAACAAGGTGAACCACATTGTCCATTCTAGTCTGGTATGCCATTCCTTCGCACTCCGCCAAAAGATTATTGGTGAACTGCATTAGGCTGATTTAGAAAGATTCAGTGATCCATGTATCAAAAGTAATTCTTTTTGCCACTTAAGGTAATAATTCTACGAGTCACCTCTCCCAAGGTGCCCTGTTATGGGATCATGGCAATTTCTCCTTGCTACTTTGAACCCTCGTCAAATTGTTTCCTCCGTCCTTCCCGATGCATGTTTGCCTCTCAGCTCTAGAGATGTTTCTATGTCTCACTCCGTGAGTTGATCCTGAGTTGTTCGATCTCTGAGAAGATCGATCCTTCTAGATTTTTTCCTTTCCTCTCGTTGTCATGTGGGTTGGAGTTCTCAAAGCAACACATCGAGACAAAGATGGTGATCGAATCAACATTCCTATGAAGTGCAATCTGGATCGTGAAGATTGTGTTAGTTTGCGTCCCCCCTTCATCTTACCCTATGCTTGAATCTCGGGACGAGATTCTTGTTTAGTGGGGGTGAGTTGTCACAACCCTAGTCAGTGCATGCATTAGAGTGTTTGCATCATGTTTAAATTCCTTAAAAACTAGGAAATGGGGATGACAGAAACCCCCAGCACCACTGAACCCAACTAGGGTTACTAAAATACTTTTTCAATGAACCTGAAATGACCTTCAAAAATGTTCATCATCTTTTCCTTGGTATAGAACCTTCGCCAAAAATGGTGCGTACTTTTCTAGGACACTCTGGGTTACTGAATTAAATCATACATTATTTGTTCTTGGACATTTAAATGCTATAAATAATTTTAAATGTCCAAATGATCTTGAAACTAAATGAAGGCTGTTGGAAATAATCCTAACAGAGCCCACAAATATTTTCAGGATTTTTGAAAATGCTTTGGCATTTTTATTAAAGCCAAAACAATTACAGAAAATAGAAAAACAGAAATAAAATAGAGAGAGTTATCTGGCCTTACTAGACCGGGTCCTGTGCAGCCCAGCTGGCGGCCCAGCCCACCTGACCACCTCCTCCTGTCGTCTTCCTCCTTGCCAGGAGGACGGGCGCGTGCCCGACGCCCACCTCCACCCTGCCTAGGTACCCCCTCGTCGCCCTGGACCTCCCTCGAGACACCACGCACCCCCTGGTCGCCTCTCACTCTCTCTCGAGCTCATCCCCCTCCTCTGCTCCCTCTCTCTCTCTCTCCCTCTCATGCCCGAGCACAGCCATCGCCGCCGCTCGTCGTTGCCGCGACCACCTGTCCTCCCTCGCTTCCCCGGCTGGTCCATGAGCTCCGCGACGTCGTCTTCGACCCCCTCACCGAGCCACGCCCCACTGGAAGCCCTGCATCGTCGTCCCCTACCTCATCTTCAACCTCCGTCCACCGGCAACCTCGCCGTGGATTTGAGGGCTCCAGACCCTCCCCGGCCTCGCCGTTGCCTCTGCTGGATTCGTTGTGAGCCCCTACCCTTTTCCCCTCTCTCCCCACGCTCATCTGCGTCTTCTAACCACCATGGCCATTGGAGCCGATAGCTCCTCGCCGCCGGTCATGTCGCCACTACGGCTACGGTCGTGCAAGCACGCGTCCGAGCTCACTGCTGCACTCACTGCACTCCCGCGAGTCGAACATGATCATCCATGGCTTCTCCCGTGCCCCGCATCATCCATGCTACTGTTGGCCGAACTCCGGCCGCCGCCAGGACCTCGTTTCCGGCGAGCTCCGGCCACCTCAGCTCCTCCCACTTGCCCCGTTGGATGCGCTAGTTCGTCAGCAGCACGCAGAGCCCCTCCACCGCTCTTTTGGTCGCTGGAGGGCGAAACCCGACGTCCTCCGCCGTCTTTGGCTCCGCCGCCGACGAGCCGCGGGTTAATTCCGGCGAGTTAACCCGGGTTTGACCACAGTTGACCCCCTGGCTGACTGACGTGTGGGCCAGGCCCCTGTTTAGTTAAGTGTTAGATTAATTAGCATTAATTAACTTAGTTAATTAGTTGAGCCGCTAACATGTGGGCCCAGCCCTTCTGATATTTTGTTAGGATTAGTTTAGTGCTAATTAACTCAGTTAACCAACTGAGTCACTGACCAGTGGGCCCCACTGGTCAGGTTTTACCTGGACGGCCCTATTGGCCTACTGACGTCACCCTGACACAGTTGATCATTTTATGGCTTTAAACTAAATCGGGAAATTCCAGAAAATGGTTTAAACTTCTAAAATTCATAGAAATTAATCTGTAACTCCAAATGCAAAGATTTATATATGAAAAATGATCAGAAAAATCCAATCTATCCATCTTTACTGGTTTCATGCATGTTTAAGCAACTTAACCATGATGTTTAGTTCAAAAAATGATAAAGCACTATTTAAGTTCATAATTTGAGTTTGGGGTTGAACCTTTGGTTCAAAATGACTCAAACCCATCTGGTTGTAGTTGCATTAGCCCCACACACTCATTTTGCCATGTCATGGTCATGCATCATATTGTGCATTGCATTGATTGTGTTTCCTTCTCTGTTGCCGGTATTTATCCCCTCTCGATAGACGTGGTTCCGACGATGAGATCGATGACACCGATGAAGAACTATACTATCTTCAGAAGTGCCAGGCAAGCAAAACCCCCTTGTTCATTCGGCTACAATCTCACTCTCTCGCTCCTGCTCTCTTTTACTGCATTAGGCCAACAACAATTCATCTGTTACTTGCTACGGTAGTTGAACCCCTTTTCCTCTGCATGACCTATCATTGCCACAGTAAATAGATGAAACCAACTAGTATGAGTAGGAGTTGTTTGAGCCCTGATGTGCCTACCCATTCATGCTTGTTTATCATGCCTTCTACTGCTTAGAGTTGATTCAGGTCTGATTCATCGGGGTTGAATTGGAATGGTGATGAACATGTCCTACTGTGTGTGAGCTAAGTGTGTGAACGTGATTTGGTAAAGGTAGCGGTGGGAGGCCATGTAGGAGTACATGGTGGGTTGCCTCATTGAAACCGTGCTCAGGAACTGAGTTGTGTGTTTGTGATCCATGAACATCTACTACCACGCGTTGGGCCCGAAACTAATGGACCCTCTCAATTTATGAACCGCCCCTGTCTTCTGTTCGGGAGTTGGAAGTTGTTTCTGTTGTTTGTAGTATGATGGAGTGTAACGCCCCATATGTAACCTGCCATATTTGTATTCCAACTCTTGCCATTTCCGGCACTAAGTTATGATATTTCCTCATTGTCGGGTTTTTGTCTCCGTGTTGCTTTTGTCTTTGTCATGCATCTCATATCATGTCATCATGTGCATCACATTTGCATACGTGTTCGTCTCATGCATCTGAGCATTTCCCCATTGTCCGTTTTGCATTCCAGCGCTCCTATGTCCTCCTGTGTCCCCTTCTAGCTCTTTTCGTGTGCGGGTGTTAAATGTTTTCGGATTGGACCGAGACTGGCCAAGCGGCCTTGTTTTACTACCGGCAGACCGCCTATCAAGTTTCGTACCATTTGGACTTTGTTTGATACTCCAACGGTTAACCGAGGAACCATAAAGGCCTCGTGTGTGTTGCAGCCCAACACCTCTCCAAAAGGCCCAAAACCCACCTAAACCCCCTCCATAATCTCGACCGTTTGAACACGATCGCGTGGCCACAAACCGTGCTCAATTTGGAGCCTCCTAGCTCCTCCTATGTATAAATAGGCACCTCCACTAAAAATCCCGAATCATTTCAACCCTAGACCTAGTATCCTTCCACCTCCCGACGTCGGACGCGTCCGCTTCGGGCTGGACACGTCCGCTCTCTGCCGCCTGACGAATCCCGAGCCGCCACGTGGCCTGCCGCCGTCCTCTCCGCCGCCCGCCCGGGTAGCCCGAATCGGGCCCTCGAGGCCCATCCGCGCCGCCCGGTCGCCTTCCCGCCGCCCGCCTCCGGCCGCCGCGCGCCAGCTCGCCGGCCACCACTAGCACGCTGGTGATCGCCGCCTCCGCCGCCAGGTCACCGCTCCTCCTCGCGGTCGCCGTGCCCACGGTCCTCTTCCTCGCCGACGCGCTGCCCCGACCCCAGATCCGGCTGGCCCCGCCCGTTCCCGCCATCTCCTTCCACTCCGGCGCATTTCCGGTGAAGCCCCGACGAACCTCATCGACCATGCCCAATCTGGATCTGCCGCTACAATAAACCCTAGGGGTTGACTTTTTGCCTCAGTTTGCATTATTTTAGTATATTCCATCATGCAATAACTTTGCACCCGTGGCTCCGTTTTGGGTGTGTAGCATATCAAATTGTTCGTCTCGACGTGTACTTCATTTCATTCCATTGCACCATGTTCATTTTAGTTCATCTTGATGCTCTAAATGCTGTTGCAAGAGTGCTATGTAATGTTAGTTTTAGATTCTTAACAGATATTGGACATTTGTCATTTTTGCCATGTTAAATGTGTGCCTCCTATGAACTTGAGCCCTACATGTGTTTTGTTGTATGCCATGCCATCTTTATAGGGGTGTATGCCATGTATTTTTGTGATGAATGTGGTGACTAGCACAAGCATGCAAAGTAGCTCTCGTAATGTTGCTGATTTCAGGGACTTAGAATTCTTCTAAGTCTTTTCCCTGATAATATTTTTATGCCATGTATTCCTGTTGCTACAGGGTGATCCATGTCTCTTTTAAGCATGTTTAGTAAGGGTGATTTTGAGATATTTTTATGCTCTATCCATCCATGTCTTTTTTTGCAATTATGGAGTGCCCTAGCATGACTAAAGCTTGCTCTACTTTTTCTATAAAATGTTCCTGGCAGATTGTTTACATGTTAAGCAATTTTGCCGAGGTTGTTATAGTTTATCTGTGCATGCTATGAGTGTGTTCTTGTGATGGTTAGCTTATTCATCATGTCTACTTGCTGGGTGTATGCTTAGTTTGTCATGCAATGCCTTGTGGTGAGTGCATCGAGCTCGCAAACATGCCTATGTAAATCTATTTTTCCATGTTCCAGTTTTTTGCTGAGTCTGAATCTGTTAACGAAACTTGCTATGTTCACATGGTTGCCATTGTACTTTTTGATCCCTTTTGTCTTATGGTCAGTAAGGGACTTTTGTTATATGCTTTGTGTAGTTTCATGCCATGCCTTGCTTTGCCATGATATGTTCCTGTAGCATGTTGTTATCTTGCTCTAAACATTGCTTCCTGATGTTAATTCCTGCCATGTTGGTTATTTCACTAAGTCTGGAACCTGATATCTTTTGCACTTTTGCCATGCTTGTTTGAACCTGCTATTGAGTGAATTAGCCGTAGCTCAGTGTTCATCGTTTGTCAAGCATCTTGAGTGGATCACTGCCATGTGCTTTGTTGCTATGTTAGAGTGCAGTAGCTTGTTGTTCTTGATGCATTTAGATGGCCTCGTGCTGTTAATCACAGCTTTGTGCCATTATTGTTTTGCTTGCCATTTGCAAACCGTGCATCCGATTCCGGTGATCCTTATATCGATTTTGACCGAAATCAACTCATCTTTCCAGCGGTACTCTTGGTTTTCTAAGTTGAGGCCTGGTTAAATCTTTCCTTTCCGAAACACGCATATGTATTGCATATCACATCCCGCATATAATGCCATGTTTTGCATCATGTTGCTTGCGCATTGGAACGTGGTTGATTGTGTTCCCCTTTGCTTGTGTTCTTGCTTTGGGTAGAGCCGGGAGACGAGTACGTGATTGAGGAACCCGTTGAGTACGCTTGCGAGGATCAAGCTAACGTCAACTCGGAGAACTTTGCAGGCAAGATGACCATACCCTCGAAATCACTTCTGTCTTTGCTTGCTAGATGCTCGATCTATTGCTATGCCTATGCTACGATACCTACCACATGCTTCATCATGTCTCACATATTGCCATGTCAAACCACTAACCCACCTTGTCCTAGCAAACCGTTGTTTGGCTATGTTACCGCTTTGCTCAGCCCCTCTTATAGCGTTGCTAGTTATAGGTGAAGATTGGAGTTTGTTCCTTGTTGGAACATGTTTATTGTTGGGATATCACTATTATATTTTGTCTACTTTAATGCATCTATACTTGGTAAAGGGTGGAAGGCTCGGCCTTATGCCTGGTGTTTTGTTCCACTCTTGCCACCCTAGTTTCCGTCATACCGGTGTTATGTTCCTTGATTTTGCGTTCCTTACACGGTTGGGTTATAATGGGAACCCCTTGACTGTTCGCCTTGAATAAAACTCCTCCAGCAAGGCCCAACCTTGGTTTTACCATTTGCCACCTAGCCTATTTCCCTTGGGTTTCGCGGACTCAAGGGTCATCTTTATTTTAACCCCCTGGCCAGTGCTCCTCTGAGTGTTGGTCCAACCTAGAGCACTATAGCGACCTGACCCGAATGGATCAAGTCTCTGTGCTTAAGTGTCATCCCTGGATCGGTATGCTGACACACACAGTACTCGAAGGATTTATAACAGAGGTAAATCACATGTATAAAGTAACTTAAATACTATTACCTCAATCCATATAGCGGAAGCAACAAGGTTGTGGATTCCCATCAACACCAACGGCAAAGTTGAGTGTAGAAATCGTAACCCTAACGTATCACTTACTCGTCGTAAGATAATCCTGCAACATGAGACGTTGCAGCCCGAAACGGGTCAGTACATTGAATGTACTGGCAAATTCACACCATAGAGAAAATGATGAACAATGGCTATCACTATATGCATATATGGCTGGTGGAAAAGCTCTATGGTTATAAGGTTTTGGCGAAAAGCCAATTTTTCCCTACTACAAAGGAATAAATTTATTTAACTATCATGGTGGTTATTGAACATCGAGAATGGTTGACAACATTCTCAATCCCAATTAAGTAACATCATTAAACCCAACAATATTCATTTAAAGTAACGTGATGAGATCAACAGGATAATCCAAGAACTAGATACTCAAGATGTCCATAACCGAGGACACGGCTAATCATGATTAGTTTATACACTCTGCAGAGGTTTGCGCACTTTTCCCCACATGACTCGATCGCCTCCGTTTGTTTTCTCGCACTACATGGTGTTTGAGAAACGGATGACCGAGACATAGTATTTTAGAAGCACTAGCACCTTACATGTGGGGTAGACCGTACCACCTACAACCCCTACATCTGCTAGTCCACCCCGTAAGAGTTCGCACAACTTAGTCGACTATGCCAGAGCCCATAGTAGCATGTGGCTGCACACGGAAGTTTCTAGCATGAATGATCTTATGATCCCTTTGAGCCTGGGTGGCGGTCCAAAATAAAACAGGCAAGTCCTGATAGACATCAGGTGCCTCAATCCACCCAGATGTGTGTTTAAGTTGCCACCTTAGATAAACCATTAAAATTATCAACTCACATCTGTCATGGATATCACTCACCCAATCCACTTCTACTAGCATAGCTTGGCATAATAAGCAAACGTAGAAGTAACTCCCAAAGGTTTCATAATAATACAGGTGATAGGTACTACCTCATCTACTTCCCATCCCACAGTTTAATTTGATCCTAATCATGCAATGTGTGAGGATTGATCTAATGCAATAAAACTGGGTTGTAGAAAAAGGTATGATCAAAGTGTGAACTTGCCTGCAATGTTGATGAAGATGATTCACACTCAAAACTCTTGATAGCTCTACTCGTCACACTCCGGTCAATCTATCGTAAGCAAGCAATAGTAACCACACATAAGCAATCACTCAAAAGATCAGAAAGAACGAAGAAGACAATTCGGAAAACATCAAAACCAAGCAAATAATTCTTGCAATATAAAACAATTTCTAACAGTACCAAAATTATGTGAATTTGGCCTTATTAGAATGTTTAGGTCAAGAGCTTCGATTTGCAAAAAGAATCAACTCAAACGGAGTTACGGATAAAAAGATATGATCAAAAGAAGTTTGAAATCAAATCTGATCTAATTCAAATTTTAAAATTTTCAAAAACATGTTTGGGTTGGATTACTCGATAGAGGACATCATAACGAAGACGTGGGCGTTGGTTTCGTTGGATTTGGATAAACAGGTAAAATGTTGTGATAGATTGAAGATCAGGGACTAAACTATGAAGAAACTAATTACATATGGGTCCCTGGCTAATATTAATAGAAAAAGAAAAACTAAATAATGAACGTTCGCTAACTAGTCCTAAGCAGAGAACATTCTTAGAATAGATCTAACAAAAAAAAACTAAATCGGGGTTTTTAATAAAACCGAGAAAAACCTAAACCCTAAAAGAAATAACCGGACCGGGCGGTTTACCGGTTCGGTCAAAATAAACCGGCGGCGGCAGTTGACGGCAGCAGCAGCTCCGGCGACGGCGGCTCTCCGGCGAGGCAGGGCGAGGTGCAGGGAGCGGCGAGGGGAGGCGGCGAGCGGCTGATGCGGCGGAGGGCGGCGCGGGCAGCGGCGAGCGGCGGTGGGGGACGGCG